>NC_089523.1:21840093-22140093 GCF_963924715.1 Thunnus thynnus | reverse complement strand
TGAACTGTGGATAATATTTGATCACATCTTACAAAACAAAAACCACACAGGCAACAGGCATTATATTATATCTCAGTTATACAATATATTGCTCTCACATTCACTGCAGAGGCACTACCATATTGATAAAAGTTAATTATTAAATCAGCTTCCTCACGAACGTAACAAGCCTTTGCATTCAGTAAAAAAAGAGATTTTCTTCCATCTGAGCACATTAAATTACTTATATATGAATATTTCAGATTTCTGACATGTTGCATTTTTAACTTCTATGTGCATTTGTGTAATTCGAATGAATGTGCAATGTTCATATGCGAGAGAAACACTTTTAGAGGAAAAGGATGAAAGTAGTGGTAGAGGAAGGCTGCTTCAATTTTTAAAACAGAAGTCACACTGAGTAATGTTAGAAATTGACACACAGTATCCACTGGCTTTTCTAAGGTGAGTTATAGTGTGCACTAACACAGTGCAGTGTTGGTGATAATAATTGACAACTATTACCTTTTCTTGGTTTATCCATTGATCACAAATGCAATTTTCTGTTTAAGCAGGCATTATTGACTTTGAACAAACAACTTAAAGGATCAGTGTGAAGGATTTAGTGGTATCTAGTGGTGAGGTTTCAGATTGCAACCAACTGAATTCCCCTTGCCTCCCCCTCCCCCCTTCCAAGTGTGTAGGAGAATCAACAATGGCCACAAAACTTGCAAAAAACACAAAAGACCCTCTCAAGAGCCAATGTTTGGGTTATCCATTCTGGGCTACTGTAGAAACATGGTGTTGCAACATGGTGGGCTCCGTAGAAGAGGACCTGCTCCCTATGTAGATATAAAGGGCTCATTCCAAGGAAATGAAAACACAACCATTCTTATTTTCAGGTGATTATACACTAATTAAAACACTCATTCAACATATTCAATTTTTGCCAAACCTGTTTTCTTTTTGAACGTCCCAAATACTCTCTTAAGTTTCCAAATGAATCTTGTTACATTGTATCGAGCACATAAAGAGTCTTCTCAGCTCAGAATGATTTTAAAACTTGTAATTCAAATAATCATTAAAATAAAAAATTAAAATAATAAAATAAACATTTTTTCTAAAAGCCTCCTCTTTTTCACCCCCAGTATTGAGAAGTGATACAGTGAGTTTGAGCGTTTCTATGTTCTAAATGGGCTAAACTGCAATTTTGCACCTTAACTCACTTCATTCTTTGGATTTAGATTAGATAGAAAACTTAATTGATTCATCTGTTTCCATTTAAGCATGGGCAGATAGCAGTGTTGCCACCTGAACAGCTTGTGTAGTTGCTTAAAATACCCTGATTCTGTTTGTTTTCTGTCCATGGATTCCGGGTGAAGTCCATCACAGTGATTTATCCTGCTAGTTGTGTGTAGATTCTGTCTGTGATCGAGTCCCCAAATGCCCACAGCGAACTCATTACGGGAGTGTGATGGAGGCATTAGCTGGTATTATTAGATTTGGTGTGGAGTCGAATGGGCCCCCATGAGAGCCAGGTAATATGAGATGCTGGATCCTGGAGAGCAGACAGAGCGAAGTGGTAGGATAGAATGAGCAGTGAGCCATGCTGTGCGTGTCCTTGGGCAACATGTAGTGAGATACGAAGTGAGAAAGAAAAAAATGGTTGGAGAGGTAATGTGTCTGTGACATAAAGACTGTTACATTATGTGTACTTGCTGGCGTTTGTATCATGTGAAAAAGAGAGAGAGGGAGATATGACACAAGATGGAAGAAAAAGAGGAGACATTTTTTTTATTTTCTAATTTTAGACTATATGAATATTATTATAGAACAACATTGCAGGGCTGATATGGGCTTAATGGTGTAAATATCAGTTTTGGTCCAGACACAGTCCAGACAATAAGCATTTGGACAGTTACACATTTTTTGTTCTTCATTATTTGTTCTTCAATTTGAAATAAAGTAATGGATACCACATTCAAGTGCCAAGACTCAGCTTTAATTTGACTTGGTTTACATTAATACAGAAAGAACTGTTTAGGCTTTCAAATGTAATTGGGCAGGCACACAAGAAGTCAAACAAAATCATCATATTAAATATTTTGGAGTTAATTACTGCCTGAACTCTGTCCAAATACTTACTGCCTAGACTGCATTTGGGTGGGACATCAATACCTAAACTATACTTATTCTAAGTCTGGTTTTGAGTATCAATACTAGGATCAATAGGATACTAAAAAAAAGGGTCCGTCTCACCTTAGATCACATTTTGAACACTCTTCTTAGTGCTGCACTCTTCTGCTGCTGTGTGCATACATGCAGCGATCACCTCATTAGTTCAAAGAATTCACACAATAAACATTTTCTATTTACTGTTAAAAACTTGTCTTGTGTTTTTACATGCATGTGATGAAGTAATTAACCGAGAATACTTATATGCATTCTCCTAAATCGACATGACAGATGGCTCTCCTAAATATGATAGTATACCCACCTTTAATAATAAAAAGAAACTAAATTGTGCAGTATTGCCCACCCCTATTTTGTGATTATGTAAGAAGAAACTGCAGTGTAGTAAACTGCTGCAATAAATGTTTTAGAGCTGAAGTTTTATGTTTCAGTGAGCCTGGGTTTGCGGGTAGGAGGAACTCAGTGAAGTTAAAATTTTATCTCACCATCAATTCAGCAACAACCATTCACATCACCATATGCATTCACATTGTGGGGGAGCCTCACCAAATATACACACAACATTACTCGCAGTCTAACCACATTCCCTTGTACAATTAATTATGTAACAATAAGTGAAGTGTTGAATCTGTAGAAACATTGGAGAATACAAATACAACATATATCACTAAAACAATGCAGGAAAACACGTAACATGAGGCTTATGTCTGTTACAGAGAGGAGCTACAATATGTTTTTGTTTTTAGTCATAGTTACAATTTAAAATGTCATTTTCAGTGAAGTTTGCAGTTCAACATTTATTATTATATTTATTGTTTATTGTTAAGTTTATTGTTCTTCCTTATGTTTGTCACAGCTCTTTATTTCTCAAATTTGTTGGATCCTTGCCAATAAAAAAACACAACACAACACTCATAAAAATGATTTGAGTAAAACAGAAAATAAGAGAGAAAAACACATGAACTCATGTTGCATTATCAGATTTTTTTCATTAGTTTCAAATATCAATATTAGGTGGCCTCAGCAATGCAGTATTAGTTTGGCTCAAATCTGCAGAGCTGTCACATTTTCCACATAAAGAATTCATCAAAACGTGTGTTTAGAGCAGTCATCACAAAGCACTGCTGAGTCAGATTTTGAAAGTGGCCACACTGGCTCACACTGGGTAAAATATGACATATATAGAAATATTGTGTAGAGATACACTAAGCCAGTTTTTTTTTAGCTCTTGTCCGATCATCAAAATATTATAGCTTGAGACATTTCATTCCTCACCCTCACAGGAAGCAGACACAGACAATCAGCAGGGCACACTGACGTACGAGGAGTTCTCCGTCTTCTACAAGATGATGTCTTTGAGACGGGATCTCTTCCTGTTGATGATGGCGTACAGTGACAGGAAGGACCACCTGACAGTGGAGGAGCTGGTCAACTTCCTGCACAACGAGCAGAAGGTAAGAGGTCACACTGATCTCGGGCTAGAGCCAATATAATGCTCAGTTTAGGGATGTTAAACCTGCCACATTTTTATGATGAGACGTGCAAACTACTTTCTCTCCATTTCAACAAAAAAAAGAGTCAAGGCTGATTATATTCCTGTTCTCCTCCTTTTTCTAACATGAAACTCCCTCTGTCTCAGCTGTCTGCCCACAGGACTCTGCTCCACTAAGCCAATTTATCACGCCTAAAATTGGTTTGTCTTTTTTGGAGCCCTTGTCTTGTTCTTTATAGTTTTTCTTTGTGTTTCTGACAATCTCTTTTCTCTCTCACACAGCAATGGTGTAATTTTTCATCATATTGTATTTCTAATCTCCAGCCTGCAATACTCTGTTTTAATACTGTTCACTGAATATGCTGCTTGTTTGACATTGCTGACAATTAATTTGATAGCAACACAAATTTATTTTAAAAAATGAGAAATCATTCTGACTTCATTCAGCTTCTATGCTGAAATTAAATTATTTATTTAATTGTTCTTTGTCATATCACAAAGGGTCTAAGCAAGGTCTTTACATGTATTTTGTCATGTATATGTCATTATTGGCCACAAGCTGTTCTGGAAACTACACATAAAATCAAATGCACTTTTACATAAAGCTAAGGACCTGCTACATAAGAATGCACTATATATTTTGTACTGCTCAATTAAACCTCTACACATATGTCAAGGAATGTACAAAAGCTTAGTGATGATGATTTTGTTTATCTTTTTTCTCTAAAGATGGTCAACGTGACTCCAGAGTACGTTGCAGAAATCATTGACAAGTTTGAGTTGTCCGATGAGAATAAACAAAAAGGCGTCATGGGGATTGAAGGTAAGTTTCTCCCATTTTCTTTCATGTCTTTATTTTCACTTCCACTGGATTTTTTCCTCCTACAACTGTTTTCTTTTTAGACTTATCATTACCTCAGTCAATTCCTCTCCCTGCATCTGTCATGGCACACAATCAGGTGGAAACTCCCATCAATTACTCCATCATTTTGTTCGATTTTTTAAAATCTTTTTGGTCCTTAAATTCAAAATCAGGTAAAAATACATTTAACTTGATTTGAAGTTTATGTGGCTTATGACTGACACATTGGCCAGTACACAATAATCACACAATTCTGATAATAAGTGGCTGAAAAGATTAGAGAATGACCGTAAATGCTTTGGGATTCTGTCTACGACAAGCGCTCATCTCTGAGTGTCATTTTGAGTAACTGAAGGGCTTAAAGGAGAAGAAGGAGTGAGGATTGAGGAGGGTAGCTGGAGTGAGAAAATTGAGAAGTCAGAATGAGGACGGGTGGAAAGTGACAGAAATGAGAGCAGATGAGAAGAGGAGGAGAGGTGAGACTAATCTTTCCGTCAGAGGCATGAAGACTAACACTGCATGTGTCTGGCTGATCAGACCAGTATGATGCCCTCCCTGCAGGCCTGAAATGTGTGTGTTTAAACATACATTGTGCTCAGATGTGACAGTAATGCACCCACAGATTCACATAAACATCTTTTTACAGCGTGATGAGCTGTTACCTACGGCATTTGTTCTCTGTGTGACTGTCTGTTCAGTATAGTTCAGTTGGCATTCATGTCGCACAGTGCACTGCTACAGTCGGGATTTAGCCATGATGATACCATGACGAGATTGCATGTCCAGTCTGATTACTGACTTCCCACAGCAAAAATCGTTACTATATTTGCATCATGTCTCCATTTTTTCCCAATTCTCCTCCAATCTTCTTCTTCGGCATTGACTGTCTGCTTCTTTTCCTTCCTCTGCTTTTTTGCTGATTTCTCCTGCCCTTAGTATTCATGTCTCATTTTTATATCTCCTCTCTGGTGAAAGGATGCTTTCTTCCCTCTCATTCCTCTTCATCCAAAAAAAAAAGTTGGCTGTGTGAAATATACCCACCTGTACTGCAGCTTCAAACCACACCACTGTGGTTTCAATGTGCTTGGCTGTAAGTGATTCTTTGGTATTTTCCTGGACATCAGCCTGCCGATGAAGAGAGCTTGTAGATGTCACTGTATAACTGTATTTCTCATGAAGAATGTGCTAAATCCAGATTGGTTCTTTTTGGAGCTGATATAAGGTGTATGTTATGATCTGGCTGGTAGTTGAAAATAGAAAAGATTTTGTGTTTCACTGTTCATTTTTGTTTTAAAACATTCAAAAATAGGTAACGTTGGCTACTGTAAGGATACAGATATCAGTTTATGATAAGCAATATTTAAAATCCCTCATTGTGTTTTACCACAACTGAGTTCTCAACTGCAATATTTGTTTGTTACTTAACAATACTAAGAGTTTAAAGCTGCGCTGGTGGCTCTGTGAGGCCCTGCACTTATGCACAACATTGCTTTGAACTAAATGCTGACATCAGCATACTAACATGCTTACCATGACAACACTTACATGCTGATGTTTAGCAGGTAAAAAGTTCACCATCTTTGTTTAGTCTATTAGCATGCCAGCATTTGCTAATTAGCACTAAACACAAAGTACATCTGATGCTGATGGGAATGTCATTAGTTTTGCAGGTATTTGGTCAAACCAAAGTATTGGACAAATTGAAATTTTGATCTGATGGTGCTACAGATGAAATGCAAAGTTAAGAGATCACCAAAGTTATTACAATTCCTCCTTAGGGGGACATGAATGTCATAGAGGTTCATCCGAAAATTGTTAAGACATTTCACTCCAAACTACAAATGTCAACCTCATGAGGAGATAGAGGAAACATCAGCGGACCACCAAAATCATTAGGATGCATCATCTGGGGACCATGAATGTTTGTACAAAAGGGTTTTTTTTTAATTTTTGACCCCTCTGGGGGCACTAGAGAAAAAGTGGATGAAAGCGGATCAATAGCTGTCCAGGCGCTTCAATAAAAAGGAAAAATGTCAACCTCATGGTGGCATTTGATAAAAACTCTGGGAATCACCAACATTAGTAGGATTGATCCTCTCGGAAGCATGAATGTCTGTTTAAAATT
The DNA here is from genome assembly GCF_963924715.1 of Thunnus thynnus. Taxonomy (NCBI): domain Eukaryota; kingdom Metazoa; phylum Chordata; class Actinopteri; order Scombriformes; family Scombridae; genus Thunnus; species Thunnus thynnus. The sequence goes on along the minus strand of NC_089523.1, from coordinate 22,133,445 downwards.
TCATGACAATCCATCCAACCATAATATTTCAGTTTTCAACAAAGTGGTGGACCGACCTACCGCCTGTTGTGATTCTTAAGTATTTTTTCTCATATATTTGTATTTCCCTTCAGGTTTTACGAGTTTCATGCGCAGTCCAACATGTGACATTTTCAACCCTTTGCACCACGAGGTGAATCAGGACATGGAGCAGCCTCTGTGTAACTACTTCATCGCCTCCTCTCACAACACATATCTGACTGGAGACCAGCTTCTCTCTCATTCCAAGACCGACATGTACGCCTGGGTACTGCAGTCTGGCTGCCGCTGCGTGGAGGGTAAGCATACGTCTATATTTAAATACCATACCAGACTACTCTGACTGTGCATAGGTCTTTGTCATGGAGAACATTTAAAATATCACACTGGAAAAAACACAGGCATAAATAATGAAATTTCAGGGTCCATGCTGACTCACTGTGACACTTTCATAACTGGGACACTTGAGTTGAACAGAACCATTGTTAAATGTATAAGTTACACCTATGCTTCCCTACTATGAAACTCAAAATATCCATTATGAAAAAAGGCCTATTGTGCTTGGACTTGATGGTTTTTGTGAGTTCTTGTAATTGCAACACACAAACTTTAATCCCAAATGGCACTATTCAGTTTTGAGCTAAAATGGAATAAAACAACCAATATGAAGGATATTTTATGTTTTTTAGCGATATCGAGGATGTTTACTGCTTAGCAATTTGTAAGCATATATTTTGTTAATGCTATCAAGTTAAAACCCAATGCCCATTTTAGTGTGTTTATATTTAGTAATAATGTTTTAAACAAGCCCACAGATGCAGCAACACTGAAATGCCAAAAAACCCCACAATGTAGAAAAATCATACATATTCTATTGCCTGAACATTACTTATATTGACACTATTTTGTGTCCCAGAATGAATCAACACCAGTGTTTGTTAGTAGGACACAAAATTGCTGAGGATGAGAACTCTGATATCAAACCTAAATAAAATATACAAATATACATTCTCTTTCTCATATTCAAAGATGAACAGCGAGAAGAGACAGAGAAGTTAAAAGATGTCAGGATGAGAATAAGACACAAAATGTTTTCTATATTCATGCCTCTTCTCTTCTTTCTTTTCCTGCAGTGGACTGTTGGGATGGTCCTGACGGAGAGCCAATGGTTCAGCATGGCTACACTCTGACCTCCAAGATCACGTTCAAGTCTGTCATAGAGACCATCAATAAATATGCCTTCATAAATAACCAGTGAGTTGAAGCTCCCCACAGTGTACATGTGTGTGTGATTGGGTGTGAATGTTTGTGACATTTTATGGAGACTAGGCACTTACATTCTCCCATAAGTATTGTAGTGGGAGAAAAATGGCATGGAGTGCCAAAAAAAGGCAATTTACTTATTTCTCCTTCAGTTTTTTTCATTTCTAGTTGACATTCAGTAAAGAAAATAATATTCTTTGCTTCAGGACAAACAGCACAACATTTCTCCACGGTTTATGGTGTTTATGTGCACCCGCAGATTGTATTATTGATTGTATATAGTCCTCTACTGTTTAATTGTGTTGCTTTATGTTCCAGTATGGAATGAGATAGCATCAACCCAGCCATAAAAGGCTTTTCCTCTCTAATTTAAAAAGCTGCAGAACTGCTGTATTTTTCCTTCTGGAACTAGTCCCAAACCAGCATTTCTCATGCTGCTATAATGAAAAATCTATGAATTTGATGCAAGGTTTCCCCACCAGGTTTAACAACATTTGCAACATTTAGACAGCCAGGTTGGTGTTTTTCAGAAAACACCGTGATTCCTGGCAGTAATTAGCACCTATTACTGAGCCATCTGCACAGTAGCATTTCCTCTGGCTCCCCTGAGGAGCCACTGTTTGTCTCTGCTGGGTCCAACAATGCCCAAACAAAGTGGTGAATGATGCAGCTTCCTGCTGCCATATTGGCTCACTTTGAAATCTTTTGCATCTTATGATGGCAGCAACTTCCTTATAAAACCACTTATTTTATTCAAAAGCACTGACAGTATTGGAGTAGTTACAAATTATGTAATTAAACCAGAGGTGCAAATATATTAGGCACTAGCTTGGAACTTTAACTACAACCAGATTAGGTTGTGTGTCCTTTAAATTTCTTTCATCACCCTAATGTTTAGTTGTTACGTTTTTTCAATTTTGTAGCATTGTGGCATGTAATCTATAGCTGTTGTTGGTCTTCAAGATATTTGGGAAATACGGTTCTTGGATTTCTTGCTGAAAGTTAGATGAGTAGATTGAGACCAGTCTACTTGTTTGGAAAATATGAAGCTACATTCAGCGGTGGGGTTAGTTTAGCTTAACACAAACCCCCATAGAACCACAACTTGACATTTTTACACTTGTCTACACACTGGTCATTGTATGAGTTGAATAAATTAGGTATAGCATGTTAATTATTGAGCTTAAGAGGTGGATGGAAGGCAGATTATTTAAAATCTTTGGATAGCACAAGGCTAGCTGTTTCTCCTGGCTGTAGTTTCATATTTAACAGACAGATGAGAAAATAAATTAAATATAAAATAAAATAAGTAAATTGTAATTAACTAAGACAGTTGGAGAGACACAACAACTTAACTAATTTAAGTGCATGGATGAAAACTTACCATGAAAACACTGTTAATGGCCACCACTTATGTGTCTTGACTTAACCTCATTTGACCCTTTTTGCATTTATTTTATAGAGTTGACTGTACGCTACAGGTACAACCATGTTTTACAAAGTTGTCTGAACTACTGATCTTTGTGTTCCACTGCAATTTAAATTTAATCAAAAACCATATGTTTAGTGTAGCCTCCTGAAAGCTAACATTCACACTTGTTAATTAGAAAATCCTGCACATTGTCACACACCTTCTTAATTAGTAATCTGTAATAATGCTGAAAGCAAAAACAGATTAATAAACTGAACGTTCTGTGCGTTATCTTTCTCTCTTGCTTGTGTCTCCTGCTGCTGTTCTCGCCTTTTACATTCTGATAATATTTTATCATGGGTGCCACCTGTTAATATGATTAATGGCCTCTTGGCTGTATTGAAATGGAGGGAGTCTCTGCGCCCTCCCACATCACCGAGACACATACACACACACACACACACACACACACACACACACACACACACACACACACACACATTACACAGCTCATTGAGCCACCTCACTGTTTCACCTGAGAGGAGCTCCAGGATGTCACTGTCTGTGAAATGAAATGACTTTGGATTTTACTGTCTTTGTTTTCTCTTTTTGTCTTTGGCAGAGGACCTGTTTCTTTGTGTGTGTGTGTGTGTGTGTGTGTGTTTTGTGGATCAGAGGTAGAGGTGAGAGCAGGGCTGTGTCCCCTGAGGGAGAGCTGTCAGTCTGACAAACGTGACATTTGAGCTGTGCTGCTGTGTGGCCACAAGTCATTACACCTTTTCTAAATGAAAACACAGATACACACACACACGCACACGCACACACACACACACGCATGGACAAACACACACCATGCCAAAGAGGTGAAGAGGTGTCTATTCAGCAGTATTTTTTATCATTTAACTCTTCTGTGTTCTTGAGAAATGGAAGTACAGTTTGAAATGTCATTCACACTCATGTCAGCAGATCAGTTTCACTTCAGTGCACTGACTGCATTCCAGACACATTTTATAACTGCTGACAGGTTTTATATCATTTATGGAAACCTGAATATGTCTTGTTTTTTCTTTCAGATACCCAGTAATTCTGTCCATAGAGAACCACTGTACCATCCAGCAGCAGAAGAAGATTGCTCAATATCTCCGAGAAATCTTTGCAGACAAACTGGACGTGGGAGATGCACTGAACAGAGACTCCAAGACATTACCCAGTCCTAACAGCCTGCAGGGCAAGATACTCATCAAAGTAAGAATACAAAACTGGCTTGCTAATAACAATGGATGGTTGGATGGATGGAGGGTGGATTGACAGGTTATATTTTGAATGAATAAATAAATATAGAGTATGCCTGGTCATTTAATGCACTTGAGAATGAAAGCCTCTGCATCACACTCTCTCAATTTCCTTCCTCTTAGTTCAGTGAAGAAAGTGGAGCGCTTGTTATCGCTACATATTTTGCTTCATGAGCGTCGCTGTACTGAGGACAGGGAACGGGAAAGGCGCTGCGAGGCAGCTAATTATTACCCATAAACAGATGAAGAGAAGAAAAAGGAGGAAAGGAGGACAAAACTAGGCCATCTTATTATAGAGATGAAAAGAGAGAAGGACGAGATGCTGGCATGTGATGACAGAGTGACAGATCTTTTCCAACATACAAGTGCACATACACAAACAGAGGTACAAAAACAGACAAAACCTGCATTTTAAATTTCTATTATCTGCACCAATTGTGCAATTAACTATGATTAAATTAATCTTTTAAAACATGCTGACATTCCATGAAAAATATATGCTGTGTTTCATCTCTGGCAGCATCACAAAGAATCTTATATTCCCCAAATACCTGGTTGAAATAACCGAGTGACTGAACAATATAAAACTTTACCACAAGACAGGCTGCAACAGCATCATTTTGTCTCTCCTAATTCTAACCTCATAACTTAGTAAGCTTTTAAAGCTTAGTACAAAGCTTCAATATGAAATGGTCCCCCAGTTAATAATAAATAATACATTTTCCATTAACTTGAAATTAAGGAACCACAGGTAGCACACATATTCAGCCATGAAAACACCCCCACAACTTCAGACAGAAAAGATGCTCCAAAAGGTACAGGACTGTGGTCTGGTGTATTCTGTTGATTAAACTAGATACAAGGGGCACCTGCACACTGAATCAGAGCTCCCTTTTCTTAATTTGCAGTGTTTTGACTGACTACAGGTGTTCCTCAGGCAAATACCCACAGGAGGGAAATGAGGCATAAATATAGTCAAATGACCAGTGACACTACAATCATCTAATCACATTCACATGTGGCAAGACACTGTCACCATAAGAGAATAAAAACATTAATATGAAAGGTCATACAAATATAATAGGAGGTCTTGATCAAAATTGTGTGGAAATTTTCACTCTGTTGATTAATATGTATTTTGTACATACAGTATGTACACGTACATATTTGGAGACTGTCTTCCCAAGAAAAATGTCAGCATTAGCTGCTCAATTGTTTATCTCATCACTGCGACTGGCCAAGAAAAAGTCTGTCACATAAACCCCCTAAATTGTTTTTTACGCTTTGGTTTTTGTATGGATTAAACAAACAAAATAAGTATTTATTAGTGGATTTTGGACAGAGTGAGGGTAACTGTTTCCCACTGTTTCCAGTCTTTATGCTAAGCTAAGCTAAATGACTGGTTGTGGGGTTTGCATTTAATGGACAGATATGAGTGTTATCGATCTAACTCTCTGCAAGACAGCAAATAAGCATTTTCCAAAACTAACTAACTCAAACTAAACCTTTAACCAAAGATAGAGATGGCAGATCAGAAATCAGTCATATGTCATTTTGGAAAGCTTTTATAGGTTGTTTTGAAAGGCACTGACAAAGAACCTTTTGTCATTTATGAATGAGGACTTTTATAGGTGTCATACCTTGTGATGTTTGAATTTACCAGCACAAAGATTACATATAATATTAGCTCTGCTCTTTCAGTCATCTGATAATTTTAAAAGTCAAAAGCAGATGTTAAAAGTTTCTATTCATCGACATGGCACACTTAATGTTTCTCAAAAGATACTGTATATCGTCTAGCCCCACAAGCGTATCTTGTTGCAGTACCTACTGTTGTCATGAATTCTCAAAAGGCAGGACAAGTGTGCATCAAGATGATCAGTGACAGAGTTTGATATGATCATACTAAAAAAATAACAAAAAAAAAAAACAGCTGAGAGAGAGAGAGAGGAGAGAGAGACAGAGAGAGAGAGAGAGAGAGACAGAGAGAGAGAGCTTCTGGATGTGCAAGAGCTTTTAGTATTTATTGGATTTTTTTTATAAGAACCAGATAAAATTGACTTTATCTGTAATGTGAAGAAAGCCTGCATTGTTCCCCTGGAGAAAGGGAACTCCGGCTTTGTCCCTCCCCAGCCAGATGTCTAAAAAGTGAAAGAACATTATTGATTTTCTATAAAGCCCTTTGCACCTCTCTAACAGTTTTCCTCCATCTCTCCTCCCCCTCTCTGCCCTCGTTTGAGAGCCTTTCACCTCTCTCCATTCCCCAGAGGAGCGAGAGACCGGAGAGTCACAAGACAATAAAGAAAACGGTGTAAGGGTTTTTGACAATCACAAAAAGAAGGGAGAGGGGATAGACTACATGTGGCAGCAGTTAAAGCGAGGCCGGTGATGTCAGCCGCCAGTGAGAGACTCAATGTACTGTAGGAAGCTTGGAGTCTGCCATTGATTTTGAAGCTTAGAAAATCTCAACTCCCACTCACACGTCAGAATGGCTCACTAATGGGCTTCCACTCTGCTGAAAGAGCTGCTCAGGGAGCTTCTCAGAGAATCAGCAACTGATTGTACATGTTGTGTGTTTGTGTGTGCAGGAGTGTGTGTTTTGTGCCTTCATGTGCGCTTATATGTGGCATTAATGGCTTTCACTCTTCCTATATAAACTGGGAAAGGAGCCACATAAAGAGTTTTGAGAGACGCTACCTTAATGTGTCTGTGAAACATATTGCATTCTGTAGTGTTATTCTTGGACTATCTTAAGGGTGCAACCTGTGTGGGCGTTCTTGTGTATACAAAGTGTAAAAAGAGACGAGAGAAGGATCATACTGCATATGTGCACGGGTCAAATGTATGTTTACCACTCTCCTTCCGTCTCTTTGTCTGCCCTCTCTCTATCCAGGGGAAGCGTCTACCTGCCTATCTGTCTGCGGACGCTGAGGAAGGGGAAGTGTCCGATGATGACAGCGCTGATGAAATTGAGGACGACTTCAAGCTCAAGAGCAGTAATGTAAGATAGATAGGGGAGAGCTTTGTTAATTGTTTGTTAAATGGGATATAACATATACATTTCCAGGTCTATATTTTTATTCTGGGGCTCTACAGGAATAACCTGCATGATTTACAGTTTAAAACTCCTTAATTAGACCAGCTCCAATGCAATCCAATGGGTGACATCACATCTCACTACATCCATCTTTATATACAGTCTATACAGCAGACCTCTGACTGGCTCCGGAGGCTATGTAAACAAACAGTGGTAATCGGACTTAACTTCTTTTTCCAGTTCTTTACTTGAAATCTAAAATTCTCAAATACACCTGTACATGCACAAGCCGAAATCATGTTTCACTCATGCTATATGTGCATAACCACAACCCAAAGCATATTTTTACACTTCAAGTCTATTTTCCTCCATTTTACATTCGTTACCTCAGTGACTGTGAGTTGAGTTCTGAGCAGTGACCCTCACTCAACACTGTGCCTGAATGCCTCCTGCGTAGACAAACAAGTGGAGCATTTGCTTCTGCTGCTGCTCTGCTATGCCTCCTGCGTAGACATGGTGGAAGTGTGTTAGCAAGTACACTAAGTTACTCTAAAAGAACTTTAACCATTTGAATCAGACAGCGAAGTAGCTGTGAAATCCCTATTTTTCTCCTGTCACAGAGACCTCTGCCCCATGTTTCTACATGCAACTCAAACCAGAAGAGTGGCAAAAAGATTTAAATGAATGAATGTATGCTTCAGTTAATGAAAATGACACTTTGATTAATAAAACAGTTATTGTAGAAGAAATTGAGAATACTATAGGGTGTTTTTCAAATCTTAATCTTTTTACCTTTAAAATATTTTATTATCAAAATAAAGAAATAAAATAATCCTTGCTTGCTGTCTGTCTGGGCAGCTTCCTTGTTTGGCTCTATTCTAAGTCTGTTAATTTTTAAAAAGGCAGAAAAAACAGAAAAACTGAACTAATATTAGAGAATCAAACCCTTTCTCTATGCATATGCATCACAAAGAGAAGTTAGGTAATGGGACCTTAATGGTATTGTGTTCGGGGTAATGAGTTCACTAATTGGGCTGTAATGTTGTTACTTGTAACGTTTTATTGATCATCATTGCAGTAATGTTTTGGGATAATCAATGCTTAATGGTGCAGCTATAAGTATGAAGCCAAAGCAAGCGTAAAAATAATTAGAACTTGCTGTTTATTTGAATTGATAAACAATACAGCAACATGTAAATCTATACTACAGTAGTGCCAGGGTTCTCCTCATCATATTTAAAGCAGGAATACACTCCAGTCATTTTCCTGGTTCACTTGTGTGACTGAGTATGGCATCATTCTTCCACATTTAGCTAGAGGCATGAGGCCACAGATGCCACTTTGGATGATCATTGCTATTTTAAAAGGGTGGTGGCAGGTTTCCACTGATGAGAGGTTTTCTATCGAGCTCATTAAACCAGATAGAGATAAGCATAACTTTGGCTGTACAGTAAGCTTTCACAGCAGTCGATATCAATGCACTAATATTGTGATAAGAAAATGACACATAATGTTGTCAGTACTCCAAGATTATGGGTCTTCCACCAATGGCTCAGGCCACCATATACAAGCTATGCAGTCTTCAGAAGGCCTGTAAAATTCTTTGACTCCCAGACATCTTGTTGCGGGCCTTCAAGTGGCTCCCCTCTGGTTGATGTCAACCGTAGTCCGTTCTATACATCCCAACTTGTACCTGAAACAGTTTAGACCTGCAAATGTAGATATGTTGATGTCGAGGCAAGAAAAGTAATAGCTTCCACAATTTGAACACTTGTGGCACCTGCAGGCAGTGAGTGTTACAGCTCACTATGGCTTTGTTAAATATCACTCTTTGTTTACTATATAGTGCACCATATTTACCTGCTGCCATTTTTTTGAGTGTCCAAATTCTGAGTGTGAAATTCATGAAATCTACGGTGCCCTTCAAAATTCCCCCAAGGGAATGAAAAAAAACAGTATTTTTGCTTAATGGTGCAAAAATACTGCTAACAATCCCACAATGCAATGTGTCACATTTTATATGTGAAAATTACCTTGTGAGACTGTCAGTGATTACACAAAATGACAATGATTTTATGAAACCTGTGCCTGTTTATATATGTTTACACGTTATTGAACATTTTGCAATTTAAACAAATAAACTTTTAATTTTGTCCTTGTCTAAACATCTGTAAAGAAGGCATCAAATTAAGTTTTTTCAGTACTCAGACTCAGAGCAGTGTAAATTCTGTACTCTTCACAATATATAGTAGAAAAAAAATATTATACAGGCACACATACAGATGTGTGCCTGTAGATGGCACACATCTGTATGTCTACATCTGCACTTCTATTCTATTAGTTTTCTTGTGCTTTTTGAGCCGATACTGCACGTGTCACTGCTGGCGCTGTGGCTCTGCAATTTGTTAATATTACCTGGGCCTTGTTTCAGGGGTTTTGCATCACTGACACTGTGTGTCCTTGTTCCAAGATAGCAATACTCTCCATCATCTCCTGTCCATAAATATGTCCTTGCACCTTTATTGAAATGACCTCCATGTGTCTCTTGCTTCCTTGCCTTTCTCTAACTCTACTCTCATTTGCTTTCACACAGGGTAATGGTCATCACCAGGTGGAGTCTCACATCAGAAAGAAACTGGACTCTCTGCTGAAGGAATCTCGCATTGGAGACAAGGAAGATACGGACAGTTTCAGCATCAGAGCCCTGCTCCGAGCCACGCACCAGGGCCTGCAGAAGAACCTGCGGCAGGTACAGCCCCAAGGCGATGTGTAGAGATGCATATGCAGCAGAGTAATACACATCAACAGATGAAGAGAAGAAAGAGAGGAGAGGGGGGATAAAAACTAGGCCATGGTATTAGTCATGGAGGGAAAAAATAAAGACCAGTTACTACACCACCCACAGGTCAAACACACCCTCTGAACACACAAACAATGCACAGACAAGCAGCACCTCCTCAGGCCACTCTGCAGGGACTGCCCTATTTCCACATGCATGGGCGGTGTTTCATCTAAAACATGTCAAAACAGACCTAAAGTGATGAGAAACTAAATGTCTGCAGTGTTACTTAATATTTAATTTCCCTGCTTGTATCTTGTGCTATTTTTAGAAGCTTCAGTTTCCTGACAGCCGTTTCCCAACACCCACAGTGGGTGGTGTGTATCAGGGTTTCCTATTCTGTTTCTTCTACTCCTGCTTTGCTGGTGATTCCCTTTACCTCATTCTGTCTCCACAGCTTTTTCTGTCATGCTCTTCCTTACTATAATTTGTCTTCTTTCTCCGTCTCTCCTTTTCTTATGTCTCCCCCACTCTCCTTTTCAGCTGTGCTGTGGTTTATTGGCTGATGTCTGTTGCAGACCCTCCAGCTACTGAGCTTTCGGGTTTAAGTGACTCACTGGGTGCTAATGTGGATGTTATTAGATTCACACCAAATGCTCCACACACGAGTGTAAACAAGCACACACAAATACACATGTAAAAGAGTCTCTGAGTGTGTTCTCCTTGTATCTAGAGCTCCAAAGGGGTACTGAAGAAATCCCAGAGCAGATCCTTCATCACGACGCTCAAACAGAAGGTGAGGTGCATCGAAAGAGAGGATGCTATTTTTTGCTTGATTTTTGATCTATTTGTGGGTTCTCAAATGGGAAATTTGTGTTCGGCTTCAGATTGGTTGGTAATGAAATAATTTGATACTTCAAACCACAGGGATAACAGACCTTGAGGAAGTTTCCTTCTTCAGACATTTTTTATTGGACAATATTTTACACATTCTTTACTCATCTGAACTGATTCACTGTTTCTCTCTGCTGAACAGTCAGACAGAACTCTGTCACAATTTACTGTTACATTCTCAATCAGCTAAATGACCATGACAGAGCAGACTAGAGCCAACGGTGCTGGAAACATCACAAAATGTTACAAGTAGAGGACAGCAATGACATCTCAATGATGGCCGATGTTCACTTAGTGTGTCAGGGCTCTTAAAAGACTACTGTACAGCAAGGTGTACGTAATAAACTGCCCATTAAGTATATTTTTCAAACAATAGAGACAAGGGTGTGATATCTTTGTAAGATTAAGAGAGCGATTAGTGTCACTAATGGGAAGCGAAACAGAAACCTGCCTCCATAAAGTCACAGATAGAAAATTTAGATATATTGCACCTTTTGTAGAGTTATCTTCAGTCAGCAGGGTCATAATTAAGACTGCTATATTTAACTTGCAATTCCACACAGCTGATCAATGCAGAGAATGCATGTGTTATGCACATTCTGTGAATTATGCATGTGGATCAAAAGCATGTGATGTCCTGATTTAGATCTCCTCTAAGGTATGTTTGTCCTCCAGAAACCTGCTAGTGGTGTAGACCCAGGGAGAAATGCTTATAGTGCATCTGATCAAGATGGTTTCTAGTCCCTCGGGTTCTCTTTTGTGATACAGTTAGCATCAAGCCAATATATTATTCATTTTAGGTTTTTTTTTAATTTGGTAAAAAATGGGTTTGTGCATCAATGTTGTATGAATGGTTATTTGGTTTTGTTTTCTCTCTACATATTCTAATTTCTCAGTCTAGTTATTCCCCACTCTCCACTGACTCTCTTCCTCTATCCATTTGCTTCTCTTTTACCTTTCATTGTGCACTGTGTCCCCTCCTCTGTTTACCCGCTTACATCTCCTCTTCATTCTTTTATGCCTCTGTCTTTGCACATTATGCATCCTCCCACGTGTGTGTGTGTGTGTGTGTGTGTATATGTGTGCATGCATGGGTGCATGTAATCTGCTGGCAAGCAGCCTAAACCCTGTAATTACTGCGACCCTCATCCTCTTCTCAACTCCACTTTAGCTCTAATAGAGATGTTGCTTCTCTTGAAGAAGAATACACTTCACAAAATACACACTCGCTAGAATTACATAAGCTATACCTAAAACACCCACCGACATGCATAAACTCACAAACTGCTACTACAATAACAACACTATGAATCACACATCTATGAAACACATACAATTTGTGAAAAACACACTATCAGCAACCTCTGCCCACTAAAGAACCCATATACTGCAAGTTTGTGTGTGGGTGGTATCATGTATGATGTGTATTGAACACATTTATCAGAACTGAACTTGAGAGTAACCTGCAACAAGAATATAAACACTGTTTTTCTGCTTTTCAATGTGCCAAAAATAGAAAAATAGAACAAAATAGTAAAGCAATCTGTCTTTGCAGTGCTACTTCTGTGTTTGTTAATATAGTCATGTATATGTCTGTTCATTGTCCAGAGGCACTCCAAATCCAGGCTGACATGCCAAAGTGTGGACAAGGAGGAGGACAGTCAGGAGAGGTCTGGGAGGGAAGCTGGAGGACAGTTCAACAGGTGACCTTTGACCTACCTCACCACAACACTGACACTCCCTGACAAATGAGAGCTTTGATAGTTGCTGACTGCTGGGAGCGTTAAACAATTCAAAGCATCAGTAGTGCCATGCATACAGCTAAAGCTTGCTCAGTAATCTTTTATGTTTGAGTGAGGAAAATAATTCTGGACTTCAAGCCTATAGCCACCACTTATAGGGGAGGAGGAGAAGACTGGTTTTGACTTCTTCTCCTTTCATGTAAAATCTATAATCTGTCAGATAAAAGACATCAGGAAAGTCAATAATCATTACTTCTATACTTTTCTTTAAGTCCAAGGCTACGTTCACTCTGCAAATCTTGCTTAATTATACAATTATGACTTCATGCTCAGACCAGATTTTTTATTTTTTTCTGTTCACATGATATTTTTTATTGTAGCAAATCACTTTCCTGAAATGACTCACAAGTGCAAAAGACCAAAGACAGAACACCTGTGATGAGTGAAATTGAGGCTATGACTAGAGGCATTGCATATGGTGTCGTCACGAAGCTCCACTGGCTCATAGCTTGGTGTATTGTATAAATATGTCTGAAAAGAACATGTTATTGCTTCTTTTGTTAAAGATTCACATTCTTTAAAGGTAGTTTTAGTCTTTGTTTTGATATTAAAGACATTTTCCTGTGATCGGTGGTGGAAAAAATATTCAGATAATTGATTTAGCAAAAGTAGCAATACAGCATTATAAATAATTCTCCATTACAGTCAAAACTCCTGCATTCTATTTAGTAATAGTACAGAAGTTCTGGCAACAGAATAAAATTGAAGCAAAAGTAAATTATATAGAATGCCCCCTATCAGAGTTATTATATTATTACATCATTATTGTTGATGTATTAACTTGTAAATTGTAAATTGTAAGTTGTAGTTGCTCAAAGTGGAGCTAATTTTAACTTCTTTATTTATAGGTGGTTTAATCTACAACAATGTATCATGTTTTATTAAATTATTTTTTATTTTTTTATTAATTATTTTTTAAATTCTTAGTTGGAACTGTATCTCTGGCTGTGATATGAATGCAGTGGAGTTAAAAGTACAAAAAAAGTATAAATATAATGTAGCATCAAATGTAGATACTCAAGTACCTTGAAATTGTACACAAGTACTGTACTTGAGTAAATGTACTTTCCATTGCTTCCCATGTCACTTTGAGTTTCGCTTCTATGCATCTCAAATGTTCCACTTCACTGTTCCTCTGCTGAAAACCTCCACTGTAGTTGTCTTCCATCTTTCCTCCAGTACGCCAGCATGGAATTAAGACAAATGTTTCATTCTAACGACATAAATGCCACATAAGCTCGGATATCAGTGTTCAGATAGACATTCCATTACCACAAATAAGACATTTGTGACATTTAGGACCACATATAAAAGTGGCCAAAATCAGACTTCAAAGTGTTTTTTTCTCTCTTCATGCTATGGTTTTAAAATACAGATCTGATTCACAAATGAGGGGGAAAAAAATCGAATTGAGACCATAGCAACTTGAGCACAGCCCAATTCTCTTTCACACACATTCTTTGAGCAGCTCTGTCTCCTTTTTCCTTTTTCTTTGTGTGTGATCACTGGGCAAGAAGTATGGAAATTCAGCTATCTTTTTCCCGTCCTTTAGTCGGTTTCTGTGTACCAGGCCTTTGTCTCTCTCTTTGTTCCTCCATTATCTGTTCCTGGTTGCATATTCATATATGCATGTCCCTGAAAACTGTCACAATACAGATTCCTGCAAGCATGCGTCTATGTGACTGGATGTTCCCATGCAAGATTGCGTGTGCATGACTTTGTGTATGTGTAGTTGTAAGTGAGTGTGTGTGAGTCTTGCTGCACTGCATGCGCTCTGGTCCCTATTAAGCTTTTTGCTTTGATGCTCTTTCCTGCCGTTTGCAAGCTGCCTCGCTGATGGACATTCCTTTCTCGCCTGCTGTGCTTTTGCCAATGTAAATGCTTGAATGGGTATATGTGTATGTGCATGGCTTACTTCATATCTGTCTTACTTGACTGGTCTCATGTATACATACATGATCTCACTCACTCTCCTCTGTCCTTTCTTGCAATTGTCCTCTGTCATCTGGCAATTGTTTTAGGGGTGGAAGGAAGAGGAAGACGATGAAACTGAGTAGAGATCTGTCAAACCTGGTGGTGTTCACCAACTCTGTTGCTTCACAGGAGTGTCTGAATGAAGGTGAAACATTAAGCTATAACTGTGCACACACAAGCAAATAGGCGGATTGCAATATTTCCTTTCAAGACATTTACTCATGCCTAACCAATGTTCCTCTTCAGGTACTCCAGGTGATGTTCTGTCATTTAGTGAGACCAGAGCCCAATCTATGGTCAATCACAGAGCTGAAGAGTTCCTGGCGTTCAACCAGAGGCAACTGTCACGGATTTATCCCTCAGCCTATCGCATTGACTCGTCCAATTTCAATCCCCAGTTTTACTGGAATGTGGGCTGTCAGTTGGGTAAGACCGTTGTCTGTCGCTCAAAGCTTTTGACTCGTGTGGAGCTTGTCTTTTAATGAAAACACCAGGTGCCCTCCTTTAAGTCACATACCCCATCATTAATTGACACTGCATACACACAAACATACTTCATCACACACTCCATTTATGCATATCACACTCTGTGGTGTGCTAGTGTCCTGATTTAGTCATCTGTGCAGGGCCTAATGGGTAAGAGTGTGAGCTCAGTTGTGCAGCATTGCGTGTGTGATTGTGATTGTGTGTCTGTGAGTGTATTTATAGGGTTACAGTTGGAACAGGAATTTGTGAGGATTAAGCAGAAATACATAAATAAATAAAAATAAGATGGGTGAGTTAAAAAAAGGGTTGGAACTAAATGTATTCATCCGCACTGGAACTGAACAGAGTCGAACAATCCAAGATCCGAGGAATCCCTGCCTGTCCCAACCAATTCAATTTAGCTTCATTCAGTTAAGTTTAGGCATATTGGTCTCTTAACATTTTTAAGAAATTATCACAGTAGGTTTGCAAAAATATATGAAAAGATAAACAAATGCCAAACTCTGAGCTGGATTACATTTGAAGATGTTTGTGATTTATTTCTTTTTTCTTTCCATTTTTTCTTCACTTATTTTCTTGCTAATCTGTTTTCACTAATTAAGGTTTCAAGGTTACATAGATACGCAGGCTTGTTCCTTCCTTTAACAAAGAAAAAATAATGGACAAACCAAAGAGGAATATTTTATAAATGCAAAAATAATGACTAGGAGAGTGAAGAATCAGTCTCATTTTTAGTTTATTTGTACTGCACCAATATCTAGATGATAACTGAGTCAGTGAATGGACACAGCCTGGCCATAGGAACAGGCGGTCACAGGCAGAACAGGCTACCCAGGGAGGCCAGGCAGTAATAGCTGCAAAATATGTTAAATGTTGTCATACTCTAAGAGAAACAAGCTCTGTAGCTCTGTAGCAAATGTGCCTTTAAAATGCATTTTATTATATTGCATATGATTTTTGATGTTTGTATATTATTGTATATTTATTGCAAATCATCTGTCAATATTAATAATTTTCTGCACTGCTTTGGCAACATGAGTTTCTGATCTGTCATGCTAATAAAGCTTATTTGAATTTGAATGTATTATCTGAGTAGAGCTTAAGTGACATTTAGCAACTAAACATTTTTTTTCTCTTTTAGTGGCCCTTAACTACCAGACGGAGGGCAGAATGATGCAGCTCAACAGAGCCAAGTTCATGGTGAATGGAGGTATTGGGTACGTCCTCAAGCCCCCTCCCATGTGTAAAGGTACTACAACAAATATACTGCATGCACACAAATAAGCACAAATACATGCATGCAAAAAAGTGCTTGTTCATGCAAATAAACACTGATGAGCATATTTTTTGTGATTGGATCTATGAAACAATAGCAAGTTATAAGCTCAGGGATAGCTCTGGTCATATGTAGGAATACAACTATACTGGAAAATATATACATTGGATAAGGGGATTTTAAATGTAAAAGTTACATCACAGAATTAGATAATCTTGCTTTTGATCTTTACCATGAAATGAAATATACATACCATTGATATTGAAATATGAAATATATATACCATTTGATATTGTTATGTAGTTGAAATAGTAAAATAAAAAATATAAGAACTGTTTAGTTAAAATATAAAACGTGTTACTCAATCTATGATTAACCTCTCAAACTTTTGATTTACCATCAAACTAAGAACATGCCTGCATATATAGCCTGTGTCTGCTTGCTGCACTGAGCCAATATATGTTTTTATTGAGTAAAATATTCAAAACATATCTGTGCACAATTACATGAAAAAGAAATAAGAGATAACTAGAGCATCACACCATATTTTCCTTGAATGCAATGTTTGCTCTCATTGGGATTCCATTGGGAAGTGAGCTTGAATATATTTTTCTGCACTTCCTGAATTCATAAAAATGATACCATCCTCATGATTCTACAAAATTGATATCCTGTTATTTGTTGTGATATGAATTATCCAACTAAGGAGTAAGCTACACAGAAAAGCAGAAGGATGGATGCATTTTTCCCCAGGCAGGCTTCACATGTGATAGATTTGAATATAAATTTAGCAAAGTCCATATAGTTCATATAGTCATATAGTCAGTTGCAGAAATGAGAGTTTATCTGCTATTTTTTCCTGTGCACATTCTGTGTATAAATATTTGGAAACCGGAACAAACGCAGCGATTAGAGAGGGCTTAGATTTTTTGAATTAAGTGATGACATAAATCAAAGTTCTTGCTCTGCTGTCTTTCATTCCCTCCAGGCTCCTTCAACCCATTTAGTGATGACCCACTTCCAGCTTACCCCAAGAAACAGCTCATCCTCAAGATCATTAGCGGACAGCAGTTGCCCAAACCACCAGATTCCATGCTGGGGGACCGTGGAGAGGTACAAACACACTGAACTCTGTGTCTCTCTCACACACAAAACTACAAACATGCACTGTTACACTTGACTACTCAGATATGTTCAACCAAGATAGGGTCCTCAGAGGAGATATATTCAGTGGCATGACATACAATTTTAAATGTTTTGACATTTACTTAATTCCAAAAACAACTACAACAAAACATAACAATAATGACTGCCAAATTAATTTAATGTAACGTAATATAACAGAATTGTATTGCCATTTTATCATCTCACTGCCCTTCCTTCTCTATCAGATTATTGATCCGTTTGTTGAAGTGGAGATCATCGGTCTGCCAGTTGATTGCTGCAAGGAACAGACAAGAGTTGTCGATGACAATGGTTAGACACACACACATCGACTTGAACAATATCAAAATACTGTACACACACTGAACTATTGAATGTCATTTCACATAACAGAAAATGGCCAGAAACTACTCTAAATTTGTAGAACTATATTATCTGATCAGCATCCCCCCTTCTCAGCTTCCTAACTTGCCTACAAATTTTACTTTGACTGATGAGTTCCCTTTGGTGAGATGTTGAGTATTTCATGTCACATCTAGCCAGGCCTGCATAGTTTAGTCAAATATAACTGTTGTAGAGGAGATCAGATTTCTTCAATTGTATCATCTTTACATTAAGTACTGTTATTGTATTTTAAGAATTGGCCCTTTTCACAGATGAAATTTTGACAAGACACAGTAGGAAAAGCTCAATAAAATGAATGATGGCTGAATTCCATTTATCTGCTTCAGTTTAAGGGTCCTGGAATATTGTAGAACGTAGTCATCATTAATGTTATTAGTAACACCTGTGCTTTTCCTACTGTGACAAGTTAAAATGTCTGCTGTGGAAAAAAGGCCTACTGATGTAACATTTTATTGATCACAGTTAAATAATGGCAACAAATTATATTGCAGACCTTTTGCCCATATAAAACAGATTGATCTCTGAGACATGAGCTTTCCTAACCGAGGATTAGATAAATGGGTTGATCATATCATACTGTATGTATGGCACACAGACAAAAAGCAACTTCTAATAATTATTGCCATCAATCCTTAAAAAAAACAGCAGAGATTAAACAATGCTGCAGCCACAGATGCTGCACACTTTTGGCTGTGGAACACTGGTGGGATCAAAAGTCAGATTAATTAATTAGAGGCATGAAGGAAGCAGAACAGAGGGGTTTGCTAACATGCCTCCATAGATGAGGGCATCTGGCAGGGGGAGGGGAAAAGCCCTGGGAAAGGTTATGGAGCCCTGGGAGCCCAACAGTATTATAAGATTATTGTGCAGGGCATTGATCCATGAAATACATCATTTGACACACTACTACTTCAGACATATTTAACAATTTGCTAGATTTACATTCACATGTAGTCTTGCATGATTTACATCTGTGCTTGATGGAGATACTGATGAAACACATCCTAATGAGCATAAACTATATGTGTGTATTTTTCTCAGGTTTTAATCCAGTATGGGAGGAGACCTTGTCCTTTACGCTCCACATGGCTGAGGTGGCTTTGGTGCGCTTCCTTGTCTGGGACCATGACCCTATTGGACGGGACTTTATTGGTCAACGGACTGTTGCCTTCAGCAGCCTTATGCCTGGTCTGTGCAGAATTCTTCAGTGTTTTCATTTATATCTGACACAAAGAACTTTTTGTACGAATGTGATGAACTTAACAGAGGACACAGTTTGTCACTGCCAGTTAGACTCTTTATAGTTCCTCTATTTAACACAAATGGAAGGACAGACTCACCAATACACACTCACTCTTAAACACATAATTTTCCTGATGGCTTTAGCAGTGCTATGGCTATAAGGCACATTATCTTTTGTCTAGTGAGCCATTTGTTTGATTTGTAAAGTAAAAGACCTATGGCTTTGCAGGTTATTTTTGTTGTCCACCAGAGTTGTCCCTGAACCCCTGATGCCCTCTCCCCAGGCACCTACTACACAATCACCAGCCTGATGACAGTTGTTATCTTTCTCTACCACTCACTCTCTCTCTTACATGCTTTCTCCCTTCATCACTAACAACAGGTTACAGACATGTTTACTTGGAGGGGCTGACCGAGGCTTCCATCTTTGTGCATGTGTCGGTGCACGATGTCTATGGGAAGGTGAGTGCTGTACATTCCTGGTGTTCACTGTAGCAATCTCTTTTGGAAAATGAGATTATGGTTTTGAAGGTAAACAGAAAAAACATGTTTTTCTCAACATATCAATCCGTTGAAGCTATGCCTCTACAATCCTTTGTCTTTCTAGTGGAGCCCTCTAGTCCTGAACCCCAGCTTTACCATAATGCACTTTCTAGGAGCTAACAAGGTATCCTGGTGACCTAGGCTCTGTGTGGTTTTGCATGAAACAGTAATGCATGAGTGCATAAGTGCAGTTTGTGTTCAGCTGTATTTGCACTGACTTGTCTGTGTGTGACATTAAACGACTGAGTCATACAGTTTACTTATGAGGTCATTTTTATTCACAATACATTTTTTTCAACTGTTGTGGTATCATTGTCAACAAAGATGGAACAATGTGCAATGTAAGCATGCCTGCATAATCCATAATGGCTACTTACATATTGTTTGCTGTGATAATTTGAGGGGTAAGGGTGCCATCTATAGGCAATACATGTAAAAGCATGCATTTATAACACTTGTAAACTGAGTTCAATAGATGGCATATCTATTTCATTGTTTCAATGAAAATTAACTTCAAACTGTAATGTGTGAAAATGTATATTTGGTCTATATCAGAAGTTTACTTTATTTGCTGATATCTTTTTTCACTTCTTGTTTCCTTGCTGTTCTGCTCCTCCTGCCCTCAGGGTAGTCAACTGCGAGGTATCCGGGGTTTGTTTAACCGTTCTTCCAAGTCCTCTGTGGATACAACCTCCGCTGGCCTTCGGAAACGCTCCATCAGTGATCACCTCCTGCGGCGCACAGCCAGTGCCCCAGCAAAGGGTCGGAAGAAGACCAAGATGGCGCTGTCAGAGTCAGTGGCTTCGATGTCAGACCACAAGAATGGTACAGGTGCAGGGGCAGCAGGAGAGGGCATGTCAGGGAAGGAAAGAGGTGTGGAAAAACGTTACCAACCCCGAGCCCCCCTCACCCACAGACCTATCTCCATGCCCTTAGACAGGCTTCTGCAAGGGCAGCTGTCCCTCTGCTCCCCAGACAAGGAACAGCATGATATGGGTGCAGACACCGTCATTGGTGGGTATTTTACTGACCTAGTCAAAGAAATACATTCACACATGTATTTTGGAATTATGCAGATTATACCCAGATTACATCCATGCCAGTTTAATTTGCATTAGATTCATGATTCATTATCTAGTACTGAAACAAAACAAGCCACAGTAATATGTTACATTAATAATAACAATGAGTTGCTATTCATGTAATTTCTTTAAACTGTATTACAAAAGTGCCACTGTTTTTGTGATAAAATGAATGGAGTTCACATTTTTTAAAGCGGCATTTTGACTTGAATTGCTTTTCATGTTGATAATGTTAGATGTTTCCTTCTCTAATTTCACTCCTTTGCTTACTTGTTCTGCTACAACTATCTTAAAAACTCATGTGCAGTAACCATGTGAACTGATAGACTACAACCTACTCTAATTTCACTCCTTTGCTTACTTGTTCTGCTATAACTATCTAAAAAACTCATGTGCAGTAACCATGTAAACTGACAGACTACAACCTACTCTCCATGATACCTTAACATGCCTTTTCTGTCCCATCTTCATTTGTTGTGCTTCTTTATAGTAGAGAACTGACTAGGATATTCCTGCAGGTAATCTAAAATACCTATTGTCTGAAGGTTGCATCGTTCAAAAACATATCAGTATTACGTCCACCCAGTGTATTTTGTTCGAAAGTGGTCTGAGAAATATATTGCTGTGTCATTTGATCCCATCTGACCAAACCAATCCCATTTGACCATCTCTTTCCTATTCTGATGTTCGCAAACATGGATTCTTCCTCCACAGTCTCATTTTCCAGCTTCCCCTTCACAGTTGTACTTGGTGATCCATTTGTCTGTGTATTGCTATTGCCTTGTATTGGCTGGAGTGTTGTCATGTAATTGTTGGTTGGCTTTTTGTTCTACATCAAATTGTATTTTTATAATCCTATCTTTACTAATCTGTATGTTCAATAATCTGTGTCCATAGGAACATTCCCCTTCGACAGGCCCAGGTCTTCCTCTGTGGACCTTCTCATCAAATCATCAGCTTCTATTGAACAAGGCATCTCTTCCCCTTCTAAGACATACATCAACAAAAATAAAGAACTTGGCCAACCAGAGGAGGCTTCTTATATGGTCATTGGTGGAGGAGAAGTAAGAAGTGAAGAAGACTA
Source organism: Thunnus thynnus (assembly GCF_963924715.1). Taxonomy (NCBI): domain Eukaryota; kingdom Metazoa; phylum Chordata; class Actinopteri; order Scombriformes; family Scombridae; genus Thunnus; species Thunnus thynnus. Next base: position 22,111,693 of record NC_089523.1, on the reverse strand, counting down.
TGTCAATTACCAGTCAGAAGACAATAGAGTCAACAAATCAAAGATTATCTTCAAAGAGACAGAGAAAAATAGTGTCAGCTCACTTTCCACCAACAAACAGATAAGATCAGATAAACCAGAAACATCATCAAGCAGCACAACATTCACAGTTGCACCTTCAGTCTCCTCATCCTCCTCTTCTGCCCCTTCCTCTGTGCCCCCTATTTCCCCTGTCAGTATAGACTGTGATTTGAAGAGTCCCAGCTCTTTGCACAACAGCACCATCTCCAGACTCATTGATGCTGTGTCCTTAGGCAATGAGCAAGACACATGTGGCTCTATTTCTGCTCTGATTGGTCAGTTTGAGAGCACTGTTGACCAAAACGATTTCACGTTATCCCATGATCATACCCCTTCTTGTCACTCAAACTTCAGGCCTACCACCCCTAAAGTGCTGCCAGATTCGAGGTCTCCTCTCAAGACCAACACAGCATCTACTAACAAGAAACACCTGATAAGTCCCCAAATGGTAGCTCAAAAAACAAGTAATGTAAACCATGAAATCCACTCACCACACAAGATTTCCCAGGCAGGCCTGCCTGCTCCTGCCCTCCTCTCCAGCCCAGAAACTGCTGAGCTTGAGGAGGTGTACACCATTCTGGATGAGGAGTTGCTGTTGCCTGTATCAGTGTACAACTTGAAGAAACAGACAGTCCATGTTCAGGCAGACACTATGGAGGACACACCCTCAAACAGCTTGGGCTCCTCTCCAGCAAAGGCGGTTCAGGGTTTAGGGAAAGGGCACAATGTGGGCTGGGATGATATGCACAGAAAGAGAGGTGAAAGTGAAGAAGTTGAGGAGGCAGAGGAGAGTGTGTATGAGGAGGTGTATGATCCACCAACACCAATACTGGAGCTAGAGAGAGGTTCTTCTATAAGGCACATGGGCTCCTCTGTAAACAATGACTGTTTGCAGTATTTCCATGACTCAGCTGGGAATGCTTTGGCAGAGGTGGAGATAAATGTTGATGAGGATCCTTTGGAGATGATGCTGACCTCGCCAAGACATGGCCACCCATGGGAGGGGCTCACAAGTCCAACTAAACGCCATGCTATTTACCAAGCCAATGAGTCCACTCCCAAATACTCTCAACAAAAACAGACTTTGCCATACCATCATCCTCAAAAACAGTACCCATCATATCCGTCCAGTGTACCATTTTCAGAGTGTCCCTCCCCAATGAATCAACCTTCCTATCAGCTGTCCAACCACCTCCAACATCAGTCCAATTCGCAGCTTTCTCCCTTCCATAGACCGTTTGACTCTAGATCCTCCAACCTTAGTCCACTGCGTCAGAACAGCTACCCCATCCCTCAAAGCAATCCTGAAGCTTTTAACAACAGAGACTTCAACATGTCCTACACACAACAGAAGAGCTATAGTGGTAGCCAGATCCTGAACAGATCTCATCAAGATAGGCAAGGGTATAGACAGATGGAGAGGGAGCAGGAAAGGTGCTTCCACAATGGTTTCTCCTCTTATGAAAGTCTCCCTGGCCAATCTGCCAGTAGAGGCCTATACTCCCCTTCTTCAGACTTTGATGCAGTGTACAGCCACCTGGACTTTGATTGCATTACACCCTCATCAGAGTCTACAGCTCCTCGAAACACCCAGCTACACAGCCAAAGTCAAACACAATCATATACTACAAACCCGAAGCAGTCATGGAACCAAAAGGTTTCCCTCACTGACACTGGGCACCAGTCAAAGCCTGAAACCAAAGTTTCACTACACTCGGATGTAGGGCCTTTATCAACTCCTCCCCAGTCTGGTACCATAGATTCCACAGCCCCCAGCCCATGTAAGTCCAAGTCCCTGGGAGACCTGACTTCTGAGGATATATCATGCAACTTCCAGAGCAAATACCATATTATTAGTCGAAGTTTTATCACTCCACATATGAGAAAACAAAAGAGGATGGGCACCATGGGGGAAGTAACTTTCCAATCGCAGTCTTGTGATCCACTTACAGAACAGCTACGTAAACTGGTCAGTCTGGAGGGGGATGACAGTGACAAATTTAGGCCCCAGCCTCCTCAGTTGCATCAGGAAACAAAATCCCCACTGGCACACTCACAGTCAACAAGCATAGCACCCTCTGCTCCCAGGGATATAGATGATTCCCCTCCACTCCTTACCCGTCGCCTATCCTCTCGGAGTCAAAGCCGAGTGCGTCACATCAACAGCCGTGCCCGTGAAAGACAGCAAGAGGCTCTAAAGCCTCGGGTGGGTGTAGTAGTCAATAGTACAGCCAGCATTGGTGGGGTTGTATTGAGAAATAAATCAGCCTCACAGAATCCACCAGCCAACAGACACTCTACTGGTTCTTACATAGCAGGCTATCTTGGCGAGCTGGAGGACAGGGGACTTCCTGAAGGAGCTTGTACATCATTACGTTATGGAAATGGGGACCATTATGGAGATCGCTACTATACAGATGACTCTCTTCCACCTGTAGACTCGTCCCACTTTGCGTCAGAGCCCGAGGTTTACTTTCTGCTCAGACTATAGCCCTGACCATAATCTAAAATGAGATTAATGATCATGTGTGATTCTTTATGATGTTCAATTACACCAAAAGCCAGAAGATCAAGGAAATAAATACTTGCCATTGTTTGTTCCCATGTTCTCAGATCATTAGGTTTCCCTTATAACAGTCAAATAAATCTTTTTCTGGGTTATTACTAGAAAAAGATATAGTCTGTATGATATAAGTGGAACATCACATATAATCAAACATATAATGGTTGGATCTGACAGCATGAATTTCCTTTATGAAATGTCCACTATTCAATAGTGAATGGTCTTTCTAGTCGGGCAGTGTATTGTCTATATTCTGCTTAATGTGTAAATGTACGTGGGAACTTCGATTCCCTCCAAATGGCTTCCTAGACTGATTGTACAGATACTTGTTATCTTTGTCCCTGTGATGTACTGTCCAAACTGCGTACATTGAATATGAAGCAAAAAAGAAGAATTGGGGTTTAAGCAGAGAGGGAATGTCTTTCTTTGTATCATTTGACTGTGTAGAATAATCAAACAGCTAATTTTAATAGATGGGGTTCAACTTTTCAAAGGTCAAATGTAAGTCTTCCCTCTTTTTTCAGTGGTATTTCTTTATTTGTGTCGTGTGTAAATATTCCTGTCATTGTTTTTAATCTGAGATGGATTTTAGTTGAAAACCATTTCTAACTGTACATTTATGTTTTCGTGCATGTTACCTGTGAACATGTCAAGCATGACTATGCACCAATTTATACAGTAGATGTTGCATCGCCCAACAACATTTGCACAGAACAAATACAGTAGTTGCATTGGAAACAACAGAGGATGTAGGCTTGTATTGGGTGCAATACAGTATATATACTTCTGTGCTTGGACTTGTTGCTCTCTATGATTTGTAGACTTTGAAAAATTGATTGCAAATTCAAAGATTTGGAATTAAAAGCTTTTTATTTTTATAATTGCTTTGATACAGACTGCAAAAATAATCTCTTGTTGGTTCTGGTTATTTTATTTTGTATGACTTAATGGAACAAAAAAACAGAGTGACAATTATACGGGGCCAGGCTGAGAAAGGGAGGGTGGCAAAGCTGAAGTTTTTTTTTTATTGTTTTAGTGTTACACCATCCTTTTTTCTTTCTATTGTTGCTCATCAAAGGAATGTGAGCATTTTCCTACCAATGCAATAAAATATTGAAATATTTGATTTCAACAAATTCTGTTTATGTCTTGTTGTATAACAAAATATTACATAGCAAGTGATAATTAATCAAGAATGCAATCAAGAATCACACTCAAAATCTATTTATTGAAAGTCACAAACACAGCCTCCTCTTTCCCCATATGCCACTTTATGCATAATGGGAGGTAATTGCTCATGAAATGACTATAATAGAGCTGACAAATGGCACACCTGTTGCTCTGGATATACAATTCCCCATACTAGATCCAGGCTAGACTGTCACACTTTGTTAAGTTTTATGAATCAATCACAATACACAAATCCCCACAAATCTAAGAGAAGGGACACGTTGAGGTCAGAGTTAAACAGCTTCCCAAAACTCTCCAATTGTTTGTCTTATCTTAAGTGACCATACTGTAAACACATACACACACATCACTGATAACTTCATACACAGTAATCACTTGCTGGCATTTGATTGTTTTTCCACCATCACTCTAGAGAGGAAAAATTTCAGGTAGTGCACGTGTGTCATCACTTTTACTTCCTAGCAAAAGGCTTTACAACTATTATAAATACCCACATCAACACTTCACTTGTGCAGGGTGGGGTGTATGTTATAGTCAAGATACCAACCAGACTTAACAATTGACCTTGTGATATGTGCTTTTTAACCAAGTGAATTATGATTCTGTTTATAATGCAATTTTTCTCTGCAGGAAGCTGACTTGAGACTTCGATGTTACATTTGGGCACTTTAATGGGACTTTTGTCTTTGGTTACAGGAACTGTTGAATGTTGTCTATGAGGTAATGCACCATTTTCTCTGAACTTATCGTATGCCATTGGCAGGTTTGATGAGGCAGGTTGGATGTGAATTATAGTTTACACAAACTGAATTTGATGCACTTCTGGTTGATGCATATTCTAACATTGACATAACAGTGACATATATGTGTTAAATGTCCAGAACAGCTGCATACATGTCTTGGTTCTACTGGCTCCTCACTCAGTGGCCCTCCTCCCTGCTGCTTCTCAGTGTAGTGGGCAGACAGATGGGGTTAAAGGTGGTTCAGGCAATAGTGTGTTCTCGGTGGGGTACACCGAGCAAAAAAGGCCTCTCGCAGGATGGAGATGTGATTATCGGTGGACTCTTTAATCTGTATTACATACCCTCAGCTATACAGCAGGTCTTCAACAAGCTGCCACATTCTAAACCTTGCACTGGGTAATACCTGATCACAACTTTGTATGGTTTGTTTTCTTTTACAATATGTTTGGTGGTTATTATGTTGTTCATATTATGATAGCAGATTGTATTTTTTATATTTTCTCTTTTGCCATGCTTAAATATTTTTGTAAAAAACTGAAAAAAACTTAATGTAATGTTGACGTTATATAATGTTAGTAGTACTGGTAGTGTTTTATAAGAGGCACATTATAAATGAGAAAATGTGACATCCTGTATATCTGAGATAGTCATACAGTATTTTAATTATTGTAAATTATTTCAAAAGATTTATATTTGCATGCATGAAATGTTTGGACATTTGTCGATTTTATAATCCTGTCCATGATGATTATTTTTATCTTTCACTGATTGATACTGCAATTAATTTCTTTCCTCTCCCGTGGTCTCAGTTTAGATCCAGAGTCATTAAAATATATGTACGCTATGACATTTGCGGTGGAGGAAATCAATCATAACAGCACCCTTCTACCAGGAGTGAAGCTGGGCTACCGTATACTTGATAGCTGTAGCCGATACCCCTGGTCTTTGCAAGCTGCACTGTCACTGGTTGGAGGAGACACAAGCAGCTGCATCTTAACAGCCCCTGTGCCTCAATCTGCAGCTTATGAACAACCTGGAGAGACAACAGGTATGACTTGATGTAATTTAGTATACAGTTAACATCTGTTTTGTCCAAACAACAACTGATATGATTATAGTATAAATGATTGTCATTATGTAATTTTATATCTAACGCTATCACCAGGTGGTCAGCCTGTTCCCTTGCTTATTGGCGCTGCCACATCTACAACAGCCATAATGCTGTCTAGTATCCTGGGGCCTCTCTCTGTACCAGTTGTGAGTTTCAGTGCCTCAAGAAATAAATCTCTGATGAACCTTTTTTATACAGTCTACATCAAGAGGTTGATAAGATTTTCATAAAAAAGATGCATTATTATAGTAAAAACAGTGTCAAAATAATAGTTTTGTGTCTTTCCCTCAGATCAGCTACTGGGCGAGCTGCCCATGTCTTAGTGACAGGCCCAAGTTTCCTAACTTCTTCAGAACAATCCCCAGTGATATTTACCAAGCCCGGGCCATTGCACAACTGGCCATACGCTTCAAGTGGACTTGGATTGGAGCAGTACTAGTAAACAATGATTATGGTCAATTGGCAATACAGGTGTATGTTTTTGTTGTTATATTTTAAATTGCCTGAAAAGTCTCTCATGTATCTCCTTCATGTATGGTGCAAACAATATATATGTATTTGTTTTTATGCTCCATATTTCAGACATTTCAGGAAGAGATTCGAGGGAAAGGGGTGTGTTTGGAATTCATAGAGACTGTCCGCAGAGAAAATATTGTGCATGATGCCAGACGTGCAGCAAACCCAATTCAAGCTTCGACTACGAGGGTGATTCTGATCTTTTGCTGGTATACAGATGTAAAGAAACTATTTCTGGAACTGGCTGAGAGAAATGTGAGCAACTGGCATGGGGATTTGTATAGACAAAGGGGTTCATCATTAAACAAAGCCATGTACTTTGTAACAACAAAATGCCAGCTGTTTTTCCTGTCATAATTTATTTCAGTGTCCTCTTACTATAGGTGACTGACAGACAGTTTCTGGCCAGTGAGGCTTGGAGCACCAGCAGTGATCTTCTCCAAGATCTTACCATCTCTAAGGTGGCAAATGGAGTTCTTGGTGTGGCCATTCGAAGTTCAACTGTACCTGGATTTGAGCAGTACCTCAAACGTTTGCACCCAAATCATCGTCCTGATGATGAATTCTTAAGATATTTCTGGGAAAAAGAGTTTGCATGCAGCCCTAGAGCTACACAGTCACATGTAAAACCTTTCTCCTCATATTCCTCTTCACCACTGAAAGCACGGTTTTACTATCCATCAAATGTTTCCTCTTCATCTCCTGAAAAGAGGTCTCTTCAGAAAGCCTCACTACCGACCTGCAATGGGACAGAGTCCCTGGAGGGGATGCAGCATCTCTTTACCGACACCTCCCAGCTACGAGTGGCATACAATGTCTACCTTGCTGTTTATGCTGCAGCCCACGCACTTCACAGCCTTCTCTCCTGCCCCAACAGAGACAGCCCTCTCAGAAACAACAGCTCCACCTGCTCCTCTCCAAAACACATTAAACCCATAGAGGTAAACACGATTATCTCTGACTGATAGTTCCAGATGTTTGTGAAAATTGTAAATTAAATTTTCACATGCTGATTCTTTTTAAAATGTCAACAGTCTCTTCAACATTTTGATGATTTCACAGCTGTTACAGCACTTGAGCAAAGTGAACGTCACCACTCCACAGGGGGAAATGTTTTATTTCCAAGGGGCCGACATTCCAGCAAAGTATGATCTTGTCAACTGGCAGAACACTCCTGAAGGGCCACTAAAGCTAGTTTTGATTGGTCGCGTGGATGGGTTTGTTCTGCACCTTAATGAGTCAGCTATTCAGTGGAGCACAGGATCCAATCAGGTAATCAGACCAATAAATTGTCTTAAGGCTAATAACAATTTGCAGTTGAAATGATTGTCTTTGTCAATTAAAATGATTCTGTCCTTGACAATATGATTTGGCTTTTTGTTTAGGTGCCTATTTCAGTGTGCAGTGAGAGTTGCCCCCCAGGTACCCGAAAGGCCAACAGGAAAGGGGAACCTGTCTGCTGCTTTGACTGTATCCCATGTGCTGAAGGGGAGATTAATAACAAAACTAGTGAGGAAATGACTTTGTAAGATAAGAAAAACTCATGTTTGCAACTTAAATTTTCACCTTTTTGTTTTATTTCCCTTCTCTCTCTCTTCTGTTTTCCTCTCCTAGGTTCCCTTCACTGTGAGCGTTGTCCATCAGAGTTTTGGTCCAATGCTAACCGAACTGCCTGCATCCCTCGCCAGCTGGACTTTCTTTCCTTTAATGAAACCTTGGGCATTACTCTGACCACAGCAGCTGTGTCTGGTACCATTGTGACAACAGCTGTCTCTGTGGTTTTCATTTCCTACCGTCAAACACCTATGGTAAAAACCCAGAGTGATGTAACAGAGACTTTGTTGTATACATTTGTCACATTTCTTTCTTTCATTATTTTGTCTAGAAAAATGAAAAAAAGTATTTTATTGTTTAAATGGCCACATCTTTGCCTGTTAATCTGATTCACCTCAAGGTACGAGCCAACAATTCAGAACTGAGCTTCGTGCTTCTTCTGTCGCTGAAACTCTGCTTCCTGTGCTCACTGGTGTTCATTGGTCGTCCATCAGTCTGGTCTTGTCGGTTCCAGCAGGCAGCATTTGGGATCAGTTTTGTACTTTGTGTTTCCTGCCTCCTGGTCAAGACCATAGTGGTTCTGGCTGTTTTCCGCTCAGCTCGGCCCGGTGCTGAAAGCTTGATGAAGTGGTTTGGTCCAGGCCAACAAAGAGGAAGTGTCTGCCTCTTCACCTGTATACAGGTGTGAATATTGTTTTATTGATTACATTATTACATTTTTTGATACATATAAGTAACTACACTTGACATTAAATAATAACATTAGAATGTGTTTCCTTTTCATATAGGTTATCATCTGTGTCATATGGCTGTCTCTCAGTCCCCCTGTGCCTCAACGTGATCTGGGTTTCCAAGGGTCAAAGGTCACTCTGGAGTGTGCCATGACCTCTGTGGTGGGCTTCTCTCTGGTTCTGGGTTACATTGGCCTGCTGGCCTGCACCTGCCTCATCTTGGCCTTTCTTGCAAGGAAACTCCCCGACAACTTCAATGAGGCCAAACTGATCACCTTCAGCATGCTGATCTTCTGTGCTGTCTGGGTGACCTTTGTCCCTGCTTATGTTAGCTCTCCTGGGAAATATGTTGTTGCTGTGGAAATTTTTGCAATACTGGCCTCAAGCTATGGTTTATTGTTCTGCATTTTTGCTCCAAAATGTTTCATCATACTTTTGAAGCCTGAGAAAAACACTAAGAAACACCTGATGGCCAGATAGTATTTCTGGCTTGAATGTGAGCATATGACTGTGATATTTGTCCGGTGGAGACAATGCCCCTCCCCACTAGCCATCCTTTGTAACCATTTGGTGGATAATAGTAGAAGTGGCCCTAAACAGGCACATGTCTATTTGTTATATCAATTTCTTTCATTTAATTAATGCTAATTGTTAATGTCCTTAGCTGTATGAAGTTAAAAATGTCTCAGCCACACATATTGTAGTTATGGCTTTCATTAGTATTAACTAAGAATGTTTCTGCTGTTGTAGACGTTGTTACATGCAAATATAACATTACTAATCAACCATTGAAGTAAAATACACATTTAAATAAAATGCTGCTCACTAAAAATGTGATTGATTTATTTTGCAATGTGACTGTGACTCTGCATCCAGTTTAAACATTAAAAATATTGTACCTCATCTCAAGAAAAGTCTCCTTGAGTTTGTCTGAAGGCAGATTATTTAACTAACAATTAAATTCCGTTAATTTATTCACTACAGATTATGTAGCATGTGTATCATACAATGCTGTTTTTATTATATTATTTACATGTATGAATTCAAAGTAAATATTAAATATTCTGTACTTTCACAATGGGTCAGATGTGTTACATGTCCCAGTTTTACATAGTTGAAATGATTGCATACTTAAACAAGTATAACTGCTATTAAATAAACAGGGCTTCAGAATGACACATCACAATAGTTAATGTAGGAATTAAAATAATTTCTGAGAGAAATTAAAAAATCTGCAACCCATTATTCTACCAGCAATTAATATACTCATCACTTGAAAAAGGGATGATGATGGTGATTACAGAGGCTGACAGCATGAACAGTGTTTTGCGTAAACTGCACCTTCCAAATGAAGACCACTAGATGGCCATATTACACCATTTAATGATGCTCTGATATGTCTTTCAGCATCTCTCATCAAGGTTCCTTCCTTGTTGGACTAAACATACATCTGAAGTCTGCACTTAGCTTGTGCAGCTGTGCAACATCTTTACCCAACCACCAATTTATGTATTTGCTTTAATAGTAATTTACAGTACTTCCCTATCATTAATGTATAGTAACCTAGTACTGGCTGTGCAAGATGAACCTATTCTGTAGTCTGAAATTAAGATATCAATTTCTGTCTAAATGCAGTGAAATGAGCCTGAACAATTTGCAAACAGGCAACTGTAATTAATTAATTAATTGTCCATCATGTAGTCACTTAAAATAAAATGCGGAGGAAGTGATAAGATAGGACTTAGACAGGGGACAGAGTAATCGAAAGATTATGTAATAAAAAGATTTTGATACAATATATATAATAGGCGTTCATGCGGATCAACCCACGCTAGGCAACCAGCCCTGACAGCATCACTGGACACGTCCTGAAGGTCTGCAGCCACCTTCTGGCAGGGGTAAACACAAACATATTTAACCTGTTCTTCTCCCTCTGGACTAGCCCCACCGGCTTCAAATACACCACCATCACCCTCACCTCCAAACAGCAGAAAGTGGGCAATCTCAATGACTAGTGCCCCATAGCTCTCACCCCTATAGCAAGCCAGCAAGAGAGGCTGGTTAAATCCCTCATCTGTCCCATGCTTCCCCTGACCCTTGATCCCCTGCAACTTGCATACTGTCTTAAACAGAAGCACAGAGGACGCCACTGCCCTCTCCCACCTGGAAGGGAGGGACACCTATGTGAGGATGCTGTTTGTGGTCTACAGCTCAGCATTCAACACCGTAGTGTTGTCCAAGAGTGGACAACTGCACCTCTTCTCGGTTTATACTGGCATATGCCACTTATAAACAGCATGCCACTGACAGATACAACTCTCCCGGACTCATACCAAATGCCACTATTCGATCACACATGATTAGGGTGTCAAGGGGACTTGCAAGAGACAAATTAAAAGAGGCGAGTTAAAATCTGTGCAGAAGAAGCCACAATATTAATGACTTTTAATCCTTACTACAGGTTAGGCTCACTCACTCAATAGCGTTTTTTCATTCCCTGCTTGGTGAACACCTATGTCTTTCAAACTCCATAACCCATTTTTTGTGTCCATGCCCACGCAAAGATGCCCCTTATGGCATCATCACAGTTATTGTCTCGACAAATTTCCCTCAGAGCCCAAGAAGATATTTTATGTTTTTCACAGGTAGTTCTTCTCTTTATGAATAAACCAATCATCATGTGTAAATTGAATGCAGTTCCACTTTATGATTGTTTAAAAGGACTAGTGTTTATGGGTTGCATCAATGCAAGTCATTTTTACACTGATCCCACACCTATTCCCATCAGGGAGGTTAGTGCGTGTGGGTAAGAGTTGTTGGTCTACTTCACTTGTGTGTTTGGCCAGTCAGGGTGTTTTGAATGTAGCCTTTTAACAACAATAGTCTGGTTGATTCCTGTCATTTCTTTTGTGACTGTGGTCTTTACCTTCCATTGAAAGTGCAGATAGGTCCCTAAAGACCTGGCTGCTTTTTCATGAACAGGTTTCTGTCCATTTTTTGTGAAAGTTTTGGTATAAAAACATTTAACAAAATCCACAAGATTCTGCCTCATTTCATTTTAATTAGTTACCATAAAATCCTCATGCTTCAAACCATGCTCTCTGCATAAAGTACATATGTTCCCTAACCACAAAAAAGAAAAGAACACTTTTAAGATTTTTATTGAATGACATTGAAATCACATCAGGAATTTAGCCTGTTGTTTAAGTGACTACAACACTCAGTCTGTACCATACAGCAGCTACAGTATAATAATTTATCAACTGTATATCTATTTTTATTATGGCAGTATGGTAGCTATGATCTGCAAAACCTTGAAAACAACAAACAAACTTGCACACAGCCTCCCATTTCCCCTCTGTGCCACCTCTCTCTGTATAATGGGATATAATTGCTTGTGAAATAATGAAGTAAAGAAATTGTACACTTGTGGCTCATCAGCACCTCCTTTCCTTAACCATCAAGAATTAAGTGTGATGTAACTTAGTCCTTTGAGATGGCAAGGATGGTGCCTTGGTGTGGTAACTTAGATGAACATAGAATAATACAGAGAGAAAGAGAGTTAAAATGAGATAAATACCAGTATCTGAAAGAGATACAAAGATATCAGTATTTGTCCTGCATGTTGTATATTGGAAATAAGGATCCAGTTTTGCATAAATGTATTGTATATGTGAAACAGAAAAGAATAGTACAAAAGAAGTACCAAAGAAGTACATAGAAACCAATGAATAAAAAAAAAAATGTGGCTGTATTCATCCTGTATTATATACAGTATGTCAGAAATGGCATCCAGACTTGTTTATTGCGATCTTCCATTGTCGCATTTATATGTTCATATAAAAATGGCCATATAGGAACCTGAGCCTGGAAGTATTTGAAATGGAGTCTGTTTTTCCAGTTTAGTGGAATGATCTTCTTTGCTAGTAACAGAGTTTAGGAACTTTTTTTTATAGGGCTATTCTAGCCTTGTGTTGCCATCTGTTTGGGCCAGATGCAAATATGATGCTCAAGCTCTGGTGATGGTGGAGGTGCTTTGGCAAAACCGTGAACAGCTCTATAGGCTGGGATGCCGCAGCTGGCTTCAGATGACCTTAGGGTCCATTTGGACTCTAACTGGCACAGTAAAGTTAGACCTTCCCCTTCCCTCCCTTCACCATTCTGCACCCAGGTGGAAGGAGTGAACCTCATGTTGGTGGCCTAAATTGGCCACAGATTGGACTAGGTTCTCAGCAGCTGGACCCCTCTTTCAATGACACCAATGGGAGCTGGCTGGAGTATGGCTAGACCTGTACTTTTCTTTCCTAAATGCTGATGTCAACATGCGGACATGCACACTGTGATAATGCTAACATGCTGATGCTCAGCCGGTATAATGTTTACCAATTTCACCATCTTAGTTTAGTATGTTAGCATGCTAACATTTGCTAATCAGCAGGAAACACAAAGTATAGCTGAGGCCAGCGGGAATACCATCAGTTTTGCAGGTAAGTGGTCATAAACCAAAATATTATACAAATTCAAATTTGGACCTGATGATAGTGCTTAAAACTTCATGACAATCCACCAAATAAATGGAGTCGAGATACAGTATGTTACTCAAAACCACAAATGTCAACCTTGTGGTGGTGCTAGAGGAAAAGTCAGAAGATCACTGAAGTTATTTGAATACATGACCTGTGAACCATGAACGTGTGTACCAAATTTTGTGCCAGTCCATCACATATTTGCTGAGATATTTTGAAGGATAATTGAAATGTTTTACATGCTAGTGGACAGATCAGAGAATCAGCATAGTCATGACAACCCATCTTATTGCTGAAATATTTCAATCTGGGCCAACAGACAAAATGACATTACCATTCTTTGAGCCACCCCGCTAGCACGGCTGGAAAAAAATGCTTAAAATAATCAATTTATCTGAATGAATACATCATTGACTGTTCATGTGTTTGTCTTTTTTTTTTAACAACCTTTCTCTGATTTTAAGGTTTTGAGCCAACAATTCAGAACTGAGCTTCCTGCCTCTTTTGTCACTGAAATTCTGCTTCCTGTGCTCACTGGTGTTCACTGGTCATCCATCAGTCTGGTGTTGTTGGTTCCAGCAGGCAGCATTTGGGATCAGTTTTGTACTTTGTGTTTCCTGCCTCCAGGTCAAGACCATAGTGGTTCTGGCAGCATTCCGCTCAGCTCGGCCTGGTGCTGAAGCCTTGATTAAGTGGTTTGGTCCAGGCCAACAAAGAAGAAGTGTTTGCCTCTTTACCTGTATAAAGGTCAGACTTGAAAATGCACATTTTTCATGATAAAATTATTATTACATCATTCTACATTAACCACCTCAGCTGAGACTCTGTGTGGCTTCTCCGATGGATGATGACAACACCCTCTCGTCTGTCTCCACAACTTCACTGACCTTCGGAAATCTGCCACCAACTTCAGTTCGCCATGATTTGCTTCATGCATAGCTGATGCCTACCACAGAGACACTGCAGCAGCAACCCACCGCAACCCACCTCGGACCAGTCAGTGCAGGGCATCTCCCCAGGAAACGGTGATGTGGTGAGCAGTGTTATATCCTCACACAGGAATAATGACTCATGCTCACACACTGATCAAAGCGAGGATGCTTCGTGTCTGCTTAGTGTCAGCACTGTATCCTGCTGTTCATACCGCCCTGCTCAGGACCGGCGTGTACAGCTCACCACTTGGGGTTACATTAGTGCAGCCAGCAGTGTTACTTCCCTCTTAGAGAGTAATGCCCTGGGCCCGCTCACGGACTGAGGAGAGGAGACACTGAGTCTGCTCCGCTCCTCTATGGTTATTTTTGTGGGAAATACGGAGGGTGATGGACGCACCAACACAAAATCTGATGCTGTGTTGAGGCAGCTGATGGTCATGTGTTCACAGACCACTCCATCAGCTCGGCCCTTTTGGTGCCAGCCCCCCATGGGTCAAACTTCCATTTATGGAAGGTTTGGCGGCAGAGAGGGCTAAATCAGAATATCACAACTTCCTGGCTGCTGCCCCCAACATAGTTTTACGGGGAATGGCGTCACAACTATGTGTTATCAGAGTGGACGGACAAAACACTGAGAATGGGTTATTCTCTCCAGTTCTGCCATGTTCTGGCAGCAAGGAGATAAATCTATCCTCCCAAGAGGAGATAGATTTTCTCTATGAAGAAATCCAGGACCTGCTATTGAAACAGGCTGTCTTGATCGTCTCCACTCACGACAGACAGAGGGGGCTTTACTATGTGTACTTCCTGGTTACCAACAAGACGGGAGGTTTCAGACCCATTTTGGGTCTCCTCAAGCTGAACCAATGCATCACTAGAAAGACGTTCTGCATGCTAACCATCAGGAAATTGCTGGAACTGGTTCAATTGGGCAACTGGTTCACCACCATTGACCTGAAAGATGCTTATTTTCACATCGAGGTGGCTCATGGCGGTGGGCCATCCAGTCATTCCACTGGGGCTCCTGCACATGTGCCACCTTCAACAGTGGTTTGCCAACCTGTGCTTGATCCCAAGAGGCACAAGCACTGCTTGGTGAACATTCCCCCATCAGTGCAGGAGGACCTGCGTTATTGGGGGGTCCCCACAGCATCTGTCGGCAGAAACACTGCTGGGTCGAGTGACCTCCTACATAATGGTGTTCACAGATGCATCCCTGATGTGGTGGGGGGGCCACTGTCTGGGGAGAGCGATAGGTGGTGTGTGGCTTTCAGGGCAAAGCTGACACATCAACCTCCTCAAACTTCAGGCTCCTGGTCCTCCAATACATCCTGACTCTGGTTCAGGGGAGAAACGTGTGGGTGAGAACAGACAACTGCACCACTGTTGCCTACATCAACAGGCAAGGCGGAGTCCGCTACGCAGCCCTGTTGAAGATAACGGAGAACCTGTTGGTGTGGGCCTCAGAACACCTCCTGTGTCTATCAGACAAGTGTGTGCTACACCCTGAAGTGGTGCAGCAGATTTGGAACCGATTAGGGAGAGCGGAAGTGGACCTGTTTGCCAGTCAAAATAACACCCACTGCCTGCTCTGGTTCTCCCTGATGCCGCACGACGATCTGAGCTATCACATTTGCACACACGCCATGGCCAAGGAGGCTACTTTACGCCTTTCCTCCTCTTCATCTCATTCCCCCACTGCTGGAGAGAGTGAGGCAAGAGCAGCTGTCAGCCATCCTGATAGCCCGGACCGTCGTTTGGCATCATGGTACGCAGAGATGATCCAGATGTTGGCAACCGAGCCCTGGTCCATCCCGCAAGTGTGGGAGGCTCTGTCCCAGGAGGTGGGTTCGATAGGCGCACTGCCCACGTTAGGCCAACCTCTCCAGGCTTGGCTGCTGAGAGGGACAGGCTGATGCAGGCTGGACTGTATGCACAGGTGGTGCAGACCATTAAGGTGACGAGAGCAGGATCCTCTATTGCTTGCTACAAGGCAAAATGGTTGGGATCCCAACGCTGGTGTGAAGAAAAGAGACTGGACCCCCTGTCCCTATAACTGGCAGGAGGTGGAATAAAGAGGGAAGGAGACAGCGGAGGAAATGTATGAAGACAATAACATGAAATACATGAGCAAGAGCAAATCTAGAAATGCCAACATGACTTTTCTCCTATTTACTCCTTTTCTGAGCCCAGTCATTTAGTTTTATCGCTATGTCACCTCTTTTTATTGTCTTGCAGTATAGTTTAATCTTGCACGTACCACCCATCAGGGCAGGAGAAGAAGTATGGGCAGGGCCTCAGATGCATTTCATTTCAGATTGATTTTGTATTGAGGCAGAATTCATTTGTACTCATTTAATGACATTTCACCAAAGCCATGTTAGCAACCGTTCCACCCTTTATTCAGCTGTAGATATCAACATACGGTCCAAACTGTGACATTGACTATGATGCAAAAAAGAAGAATTGGGGTTTAAGCAGAGAGGGAATGCCTTTCTTTGTATCATTTTAATGTGTAGAATAATCAAACAGCTAATTTTAATAGATGGGGTTCAGCTTTTCAAAGGTCAAATGTAAGTCTTCCTTCTATTTTCAGTGGTATTTCTTTATTTGTGTAGTATGTAAATATTCCTGTCATTGTTTTTAATCTGAGATGGATTTTAGTTGAAAACCATTTCTAACTGTACATTTATGTTTTCATGCATGTTACTTGTGAACATGTCAAGCATGACTATGCACCAATTTATACAGTAGATGTTGCATTGCCCAACAACATTTGCACAGAACAAATACAACAATTATACGGGGAGAAAGGGAGGGTGGCAAAGCTGAAGTTTTTTAGTTGTTGTTGTTTTAGTGTTATACCATCCTTTTTCTTTCTATTGTTGCTCATCAGGGGAATGTGAGCCTTTTTCTACCAGTGCAAGAAAATATTGAAATATTTGATTTCAACATATTATGTTTATTTCTTGTTGTACTCAATGTAAATGTTACATAGCAAGTGATAATTAATCAAGAATGCAATCAAGAATCACACTAAAAATCTATTTATTGAAAGTCACAAACACAGCCTCCTCTTTCCCCATATGCCACCTTATGCATAATGGGAGGTAATTGCTCATGAAATGACTATAATAGAGCTGACAAATGGCACACCTGTTGCTCTGGGTATACAATTCCCCATACTAGATCCACGCTAGACTGTCACACTTTGTTAAGTTTTATGAATCAATCACAATGCACAAATCCCCACAAATCTAAGAGAAGGGACACGTTGCGGTTAGAGTTAAACAGCTTCCCAAAACTCTCCAATTGTTTATCTTATCTTAAGTGACCTTGGGACATTCGAATTACTTGAAACACTATTGTATTTATAGTAAACATACTGTAAACACATACACACACATCACTGATAACTTCATACACAGTAATCACTTGCTAGCATTTGATTGTTTTTCCACCATCACTCTAGAGAGGAAAAATTTCAGGTAGTGCACTTGTGTCATCACTTTTACTTCCTAGCAAGAGACTTAACAACTATTATAAATACCCACATCAACACTTCACTTGTGCAGAGTGGGGTGTATGTTATAGTCAAGATACCAACCAGACTTAACAATTGACCTTGTGATATGTGCTTTTTAACCAAGTGAATTATGATTTTGTTTATAATGCAATTTTTCTCTGCAGGAAGCTGACTTGAGACTTTGATGTTACATTTGGGCACTTTAATGGGACTTTTGTCTTTGGTAACAGGAACTGTTGAATGTTGTCTATGAGGTAATGCACCATTTTCTCTGAACTTATCGCATGTCATTGGCAGGTTTGATGAGGCAGGTTGGATGTGAATTATATTTTACACAAACTGAATTTGATGCACTTCTGGTTGATGCATATTCTAACATTGACATAACAGTGACATATATGTGTTAAATGTCCAGAACAGCTGCATACATGTCTTGGTTCTACTGGCTCCTCACTCAGTGGCCCTCCTCCCTGCTGCTTCTCAGTGTAGTGGGCAGGCAGATGGGGCTGGAGGTGGTTCAGGCAATAACATGTTCTCAGTGGGGTACATTGAGCAACAAGGACCTCTCGCAGGATGGAGATGTGATTATCGGCGGACTCTTTAATCTGCATTACATACCCTCAGCTATACAGCAGGTCTTCACCAAACCGCCACATTATAAACCTTGCACTGGGTAATACCTGATCATAACTTGTATTGTTGTTACAATTTGTTTGGTGGTTATTATGTTGTTCATATTATGACAGCAGATTGTCTGTATTTCTTATATTTTCTCTTTTGTCATGCTTGTATATTTTTGTGAAAATAGAGAAAAAAATTTAATTTGATTCGACATAATTTTGAGCAAGAAAGTTATGTTTGTATGACTTGTAGTGTTGTATAAAAGGCATTATTGATAAAAATGTGAAAGTGATATCCTGTATATCTGAGATAGTCATACAATATTTTATGTTAGAACTATTTCAAAAGATTTATGTTTGCATGCATGAGATGTTTGGACATTTGTTGATTTTATAATCATGTCAATGACGATTATTTCTTTCTTTCACTGATTGATACTGCAGTTAATTTCTTTCCTCTCCCGTTGTCTCAGTTTAGATCAACAATCATTAAAATATATGTATGCTATGACGTTTGCGGTGGAGGAAATCAATCGTAACAGTACCCTGCTACCAGGAGTGAAGCTGGGCTATCGTATACTTGATAGCTGTAGCCGATACCCCTGGTCTTTGCAAGCTGCACTGTCACTGGTTGGAGGAGACACAAGCAGCTGCATCTTAACAGCCCCTGTGCCTCAATCTGCAGCTTATGAACAACCTGGAGAGACAACAGGTATGACTTGATGTAATTTAGTATACAGTTAACATCTGTTTTGTCCAAACCACAACTGATATGATTATAGTATAAATAATTGTCATCATGTAATTTTATATCTAACGCTGTCACCAGGTGGTCAGCCTGTTCCCTTGCTTATTGGCGCTGCCACATCTACAACAGCCATAATAGAGTCTCTGATCCTGGGGCCTCTCTCTGTACCAGTTGTAGGTTTCAGTGCCTTAAGAAATAAATCTCTGATGAACCTTTTTTATACAGTCTACATCAAGAGGTTGATCAGATTTTCATATAAAATATATTATTACAGTAAAAACAGTGCCAAAATAATAGTTTTGTGTCTTTCCCTCAGATCAGCTACTTGGCGAGCTGCCCATGTCTTAGTGACAGGCCCAAGTTTCCTAACTTCTTCAGAACAATCCCCAGTGATATTTACCAAGCCCGGGCCATTGCACAACTGGCCATACGCTTCAAGTGGACTTGGATTGGAGCAGTACTAGTAAACAATGATTATGGTCAATTGGCAATACAGGTGTATGTTTTTGTTGTTATATTTTAAATTGCCTGAAAAAGTCTCTCATGTATCTCCTTCATATATAGTACAATATATGTATTTGTATTTGTATTTTATATATATGTATTTGTTTTTATGCTCCATATTTCAGACATTTCAGGAAGAGATTCAAGGGAAAGGGGTGTGTTTGGAATTCATAGAGACTGTCCGCAGAGAAACTATTGTGCGTGATGCCAGACGTGCAGCAAACACAATTCAAGCTTCAAATGCGAGGGTGATTCTGATCTTTTGCTGGTATACAGATGTAAAGAAACTATTTCTGGAACTGGCTGAGAGAAATGTGAGCAACTGGCATGGGGATTTGTATAGACAAAGGGGTTCATCATTAAACAAAGCCATGTATTTTGTAACAACAAAATGCCAGCTGTTTTTCCTGTCATAATTTATTTCAGTGTCCTCTTACTATAGGTGACTGACAGACAGTTTCTGGCCAGTGAGGCTTGGAGCACCAGCGGTGATCTTCTCCAAGATCTTACCATCTCTAAGGTGGCAAATGGAGTTCTTGGTGTGGCCATTCGAAGTTCAACTGTACCTGGATTTGAGCAGTATCTCAAACGTTTGCACCCAAATCATCGTCCTGATGATGAATTCTTAAGATATTTCTGGGAAAAAGAGTTTGCATGCAGCCCTAGAGCTACACAGTCACATGTAAAACCTTTCTCCTCATATTCCTCTTCACCACTGAAAACAAGGTTTGACTATCCATCAAATGTTTCCTCTTCATCTCCTGAAAAGAGGTCTCTTCAGAAAGCCTCACTACTGACCTGCAATGGGACAGAGTCCCTGGAGGGGATGCAGCATCTCTTTACCGACACCTCCCAGCTACGAGTGGCATACAATGTCTACCTTGCTGTTTATGCTGCAGCCCACGCACTTCACAGCCTTCTCTCCTGTCCCAACAGAGACAGCCCTCTCAGAAACAACAGCTCCACCTGCTCCTCTCCAAAACACATTAAACCCATAGAGGTAAACACGATTATCTCTTACTGATAGTTCCAGATGTTTGTGAAAACTGTAAATGAAATTTTGACATTCTGATTTCTTTTAAAAATGTCAACAGTCTCTGCAATATTTTGATGATTTCACAGCTGTTACAGCACTTGAGCAAAGTGAACGTCACCACTCCACAGGGGGAAATGTTTTATTTCCAAGGGGCCGACATTCCAGCAAAGTATGATCTTGTCAACTGGCAGAACACTCCTGAAGGGCCACTAAAGCTAGTTTTGATTGGTCGCGTGGACGGGTTTGATCTGCACCTTAATGAGTCAGCTATTCAGTGGAGCACAGGATCCAATCAGGTAATCAGACCAATAAATTGTCTTAAGGCTAATAATAATTTGCAGTTGAATTGATTGTCTTTGTCAATTAAAATGAGTCTGTCCTTGACAATGTGATTTGGCTTTTTGTTTAGGTGCCTATTTCAGTGTGCAGTGAGAGTTGCCCCCCAGGTACCCGAAAGGCCAACAGGAAAGGGGAACCTGTCTGCTGCTTTGACTGTATCCCATGTGCTGAAGGGGAGATTAATAACAAAACTGGTGAGGAAATGACTTTTGTAAAATAAGAAAAACTCATGTTTGCCACTTGAATTTTCACCTTTTTGTTTTGTTTCCCTTCTCTCTTTTTTCTGTTTTCCTCTCCTAGGTTCCCTTCAGTGTGAGCGTTGTCCATCGGAGTTTTGGTCCAATGCTAACCAAACTGCCTGCATCCCTCGCCAACTGGACTTTCTTTCCTTTAATGAAACTTTGGGCATTACTTTGACCACAGCAGCTGTGTGTGGTGCCATTGTGACAACAGCTGTCTCTGTGGTTTTTCTTTCCTACCGTCAAACACCTATGGTAAAAACCCAGAGTGATGTAACAGAGACTTTGTTGTATACATTTTTCACATTTCTTTCTTTCATTATTTTGTCTAGAAAAATGAAAAAAAAGTATATAGTGTATTGTTTAAATGACCACATCTTTGCCTGTTAATCTGATTCACCTCAAGGTACGAGCCAACAATTCAGAACTGAGCTTCCTGCTTCTTCTGTCGCTGAAACTCTGCTTCCTGTGCTCACTGGTGTTCATTGGTCGTCCATCAGTCTGGTCTTGTCGGTTCCAGCAGGCAGCATTTGGGATCAGTTTTGTACTTTGTGTTTCCTGCCTCCTGGTCAAGACCATAGTGGTTCTGGCTGTTTTCCGCTCAGCTCGGCCCGGTGCTGAAAGCTTGATGAAGTGGTTTGGTCCAGGCCAACAAAGAGGAAGTGTCTGCCTCTTCACCTGTATACAGGTGTGAATATTGTTTTATTGATTACATTATTACATTTTTTGATACATATAAGTAACTACACTTGACATTAAATAATAACATTAGAATGTGTTTCTTTTTCATATAGGTTATCATCTGTGTCATATGGCTGTCTCTCAGTCCCCCTGTGCCTCAACGTGATCTGGGTTTCCAAGGGTCAAAGGTCACTCTGGAGTGTGCCATGACCTCTGTGGTGGGCTTCTCTCTGGTTCTGGGTTACATTGGCCTGCTGGCCTGCACCTGCCTCATCTTGGCCTTTCTTGCAAGGAAACTCCCCGACAACTTCAATGAGGCCAAACTGATCACCTTCAGCATGCTGATCTTCTGTGCTGTCTGGGTGACCTTTGTCCCTGCTTATGTTAGCTCTCCTGGGAAATATGTTGTTGCTGTGGAAATTTTTGCAATACTGGCCTCAAGCTATGGTTTATTGTTCTGCATTTTTGCTCCAAAATGTTTCATCATACTTTTGAGGCCTGAGAAAAACACTAAGAAACACCTGATGGCCAGATAGTGTTTCTGGCTTGAATGTGAGCATATGACTGTAATATTTGTCCGGTGGAGACAATGCCCCTCCCCACTACCCATCCTGTATAGTCATTTGGTGGACAATAGTACAGGATCTAAGTTGCCCCAAACAGGTACATGTGTATTTGTTACATCAATTCCTTTCATCTAAATAACACTAATTATTAATGTCCTTAGCTGTATGAAGTTAAAAATGTCTCAGCCACACATATTGTAGTTATGGCTTTCATTAGTATTAACTAAGAATGTTTCTGCTGTTGTAGACGTTGTTACATGCAAATATAACATTACTAATCAACCATTGAAGTAAAATACACGTTTAAATAAAGTGCTGCTCACTAAAAATGTGATTGATTTATTTAGTATTAGTGTGCTCAATTATTCTATTTTGCAATGTGACTGTTCTGCATCCAGTTTAAACATTAAAAATATTGTACCTCATCTCAAGAAAAGTCTCCTTGAGTTTGTCTGAAGGCAGATTATTTAAGTAACAATTAAATTCTGTTAATTTATTCACTACAGATTATGTAGCATGTGTACCATACAATGCTATTTTTTTATATTATATACATGTATAAATTCAAAGTAAATATTAAAAATTCTGTACTTTCACAATGGGTCAGATGTGTTACATGTCCCAGTTTTACATAGTTGAAATTATTGCATACTTAAACAAGTATAACTGCTATTAAATAAACAGGGCTTCAGAATGACACATCACAATAGTTAATGTAGGAATTAAAATAATTTCTGAGAGAAATTAAAAAATCTGCAACCCATTATTCTACTAGCAGTTAATATACTTATCACTCGAAGAAGGGATGATGATGGTGATTACAGAGGCTGACAGCATGAACAGTGTTTTGCGTAAACTGCACCTTCCAAATGAAGACCACTAGATGGCCATATTATACCATTTAATGATGCCCTCATATGTCTTTCAGCGGTTCTCAATAAGGTTTCCTCCTTGTTGGACTTAACATACATCTGAAGTCTGCACTTAGCTTGTGCAGCTGTGCAACATCTTTACCCAACCACCAATTTATGTATTTGCTTTCATAGTAATTTACAGTACTTCCCTGTCATTAATGTATAGTAACCTAGTACTGGCTGTGCAAGATTAACCTATTCTGTAGTCTGAAATTAAGATATCAATTTCTGTGTAAATGCGGTGAATTGAGCCTGTGTGTTTACATTAAAAAATTTGCAAACAGGCAACTGTAATTAATTAATTAATTGTCCATCATGTAGTCATTTAAAATAAAATGTGGAGAAAGTGATAAGATAGGACTTAGACAGGGGACAGAGTAATCGAAAGATTATGTAATAAAAAGATTTTGATACAATATATATAATAGGCGTTCATGCGGATCAACCCACGCTAGGCAACCAGCCCTGACAGCATCACTGGACATGTCCTGAAGGTCTGCACAAACATATTTAACCTGTTCCTTTCCCACTGGACTAGCCCCATCGACTTCAAATCCACCACCATCATGCCCATCCAAAAAACAGCAGAGAGCGGTGTTCTCAATGGCTGGTGCCACACAGCCCTCACCCCCATAGCAAGCCAGAAAGAGAAGCTCATTAAATCCCTCATCTACCCCGTGCTCCCCCCCCACCCTTGACCCCCTTCAATTTGCATACTGTCCAAACAGAAGCACAGAGAATGCCATCACCCACGTCCTACACACCGCCCTCTCCCACCTGGAAGGGAGGGACGCCTATGTGAGGATGCTGTTCGTGGACTACAGCTCAGCATTCAACATCATAATGCCGTCCAGGCTCGTCAGTAGCTCAAGGATCTGGGCCTGAACTGTATGATTGGATCCTGTACTTTCTGATGAACCGCCTCAGGTGGTGAGCGTGGACAGGTGGTCTGTGTCCTGTGCCCTCATGTACTCCCTCTACACCCACAACTGTGTAGCGACAAAGGCTACAAACACCATTATGAAGTTTGTGGACAACACAGCAGTTGTGGGGTTGATCTCCCAAGGCGGACAGCCAAAAGGGAGGAGGTGACTGCCCTGGAACAGTGGTGCCAGGACAATCACCTCCTCCTGAACATCTCCAAGACCAAGGAGGTAAATATGGCACAATAGCCAGTTCTCCTTGCTGCCCTCAGGGATGAGATATAGGACTCTAAAATTATGCACCGGCAGACCAAGGAACAGCTTTGTTTCTCAGGCTATAAGACACACATACGCACAGACACATACACATATACACACAGACTATGTGCAATATCTGATCATTGATTGTATATGCATCATCGTTTTTATATTTATATGTCATTTGAACGTGCAAGTTTTTCAAACTCCATAACCCATTTTTTGTCTCTGAGCCCACACAAAGATGTCCCTTATGGCATCATCACAGTTATTGTCTCGACAAATTTCCCTCAGACCCCAAGAAGATATTTTATGTTTTTCACAGGTAGTTCTTCTCTTTATGAATAAACCAATCATCATGTGTAAATTGAATGCAGTTCCACTTTATGATTGTTTAAAAGGACTAGTGTTTATGGGTTGCATCAATGCAAGTCATTTTTACACTGATCCCACACCTGTTCTCATCAGGGAGGTTAGTGCGTTGGGGTAAGAGTTGTTGGTCTACTTCACTTGTGTATTTGGCCAGTCAGGGTGTTTTGAATGTAGCCTTTTAACTACAATAGTCTGGTTGATTCCTGTCATTTCTTTTGTGAGTGTGGTCTTTACCTTCCATTGACAGTGCAGATGGGTCCCTAAAGACCTGGCTGCTTTTTCATGAACAGGTTTCTGTCCATTTTTTGTGAAAGTTTTGGTATAAAAACATTTAACAAAATCCACAAGATTCTGCCTCATTTCATTTTAATTAGTTACCATAAAATCCTCATGCTTTAAACCATGCTCTCTGCATAAAGTACATATGTTTCCTGACCACAAAAAAGACAAGAACACTTTTAAGATTTTTATTAAACGACATTGACATCACATCAATTGAATTTACCAGGAATGATACATTCCTTAGCCCATTGTTTGAGTGACCACAACACTCAGTCTGTACCATACAGCAGCTACAGTATAATGATTTATTGACTGTATATCTATTCTCTTATTTTTTCTATTATGGCAGTATGGTAGCTATGATCTGCAAAACCTTGAAATCAACATACAAACTTGCACACAGCCTCCCATTTCCCCTCTGTGCCACCTCTCTCTGTATAATGGGATATAATTGCTTGTGAAATAATGAAGTAAAGAAATTGTACACTTGTGGCTCATCAGCACCTCCTTTCCTTAACCATCAAGAATTAAGTGTGATGTAACTTAGTCCTTTGAGATGGCAAGGATGGTGCCTTGGTGTGGTAACTTAGATGAACATAGAATAATACAGAGAGAAAGAGAGTTAAAATGAAATAAATACCAGTATCTGAAAGAAATACAAAGATATCAGTATTTGTCCTGCATGTTGTATATTGGAAATAAGGATCCAGTTTATGCAGTTTTACATAAATGTAGCATATATGTGAAACAGAAAAGAATAGTACAAAAGAAGTACCAAAGAAGAACATAGAAACCAATGAATAAAAAAATATGTGGCTGTATTCGTCCTGTATTATATACAGTATGTCAGAAATGGTATCTAGACTTGTTTAATATGATCTTCCATTGTCACAGTTATATGTTCATATAAAAACGGCCATTTAGGAACCTGAGCCTTGAAGTAATCGAAATTGAGTCTGTTTTTTCAGTTTAGTGGAATGATCTTCTTTGCTAGTGTAACAGAGTTTAGGAACTTTTTTTATAGCAGTCTTAGTAGTAGTCTTTACTGTTGTCAGGTCTCCTAGAACACAGAGCTGTGGGGAGAGGTGGACGTTGAGGCCAAGAATCTCCTCCAAGTGTGAAATATTATGTTGCCACAGACTGTGTATAGATAGTTGTCTATTTTTTTGTCAGGGCAGTTTAAACAGAACAGAGAGCCAACTGATCCCATTAGAAACATGGAAGTGTTGATGAAAATAGAGGAGCAGGGGCAACCATCTAACCACATCTTATCACTAGGGTGAAAGCTGGTTCTTAAAACACTTTGTTAAACCATCTGAAGCCCATAGCTTGTCAGGTTTATGAAGACGGCTAGCATGTGCGCATGGTCCGGAGTGGAGAGGAGGTTGTTGACTACTGTCTTCTAAGGATCAGATCTTGGGAGCCTTGGTATCCCCCTTTAAGTCTGTCTTGCAAAGGCTGATGGATGCCAGCTTGCAGGAATACATGACTGTGGCAGTCCAAGGACAGATGATCAACACAGGGCTATTCTAGCCTTGTGTTGCCATCTGTTTGGGCCAGATGCAAATATGATGCTCAAGCTCTGGTGATGGTGGAGGTGCTTTGGCAAAACCATGAACAGCTCTATAGGCTGGGATGCTGCAGCTGGCTTCAGATGACCTTAGGGTCCATTTGGACTCTAACTGGCACAGTAAAGTTAGACCTTCCCCTTCCCTCCCTTCACCAATCTGCACCCAGGTGGAAGGAGTGAACTTCATCTTGGTGGCCCAAATTGGCCACAGATTGGACTAGGTTCTCAGCAGTTGGACCCCTCTTTCAATGACACCAATGGGAGCTGGCTTGAGTATGGCTAGACCTGTACTTTCTTTCCTTTAATGAGACCTTGGGCATTGCTCTCACTACAGTACAGCTGTGTCCAGTACCATGATGACAACAGCTGTGTTTGTGGTTTTTCTTTACTACCATCACCTTTGGTAAGAAACCAGAGAAATCTGCACCTTCTTCAAATTCTTCTTGGTTTGTAGTTGTTTAGGTCCATGTGTGTACTATTCTGTTTTCTTCAAGGCAAAATTAAATTCTGCACCACTGTATAATAACATGTCTAAATGTCTACAGCCATGCTATCTCCATGGTGAGGATAAACTTTGGCACTGTGGTGCTTTTAGCTAAATGCTGATGTCAACATGTGGACATGCACACTATGATACATGCTAACATGCTGATGTTCAGCCGGTATAACATTACCAATTTCACCATCTTAGTTTAGTATGTTAGCATGCTAACATTTGCTAATCAGCAGGAAACACAAAGTATAGCTGAGGCTAACAGGAATACCATCAGTTTTGCAGGTAAGTGGTCATAAACCAAAATATTATACAAATTCAAATTTGGACCTGATGATAGTGCTTAAAACTTCATGACAATCCACCAAATAAATGGAGTCGAGATACAGTATGTTACTCAAAACCACAAATGTCAACCTTGTGGTGGTGCTAGAGGAAAAGCCAGAAGATCGCTGAAGTTATTTGAATACATCAGCTGTGAACCATGAACGTGTGTACCAAATTTTGTGCCAGTCCATCACATATTTGCTGAGATATTCCGAAGGATAATTGAAATGTTTTACATGCTAGTGGACAGATCAGAGAATCAGCATAGTCATGACAACCCATCTTATTGCTGAAATATTTCAATCTGGGCCAACAGACAAAATGACATTACCATTCTTTGAGCCACCCCGCTAGCATGGCTGGAAAAAAATGCTTAAAATAATCAATTTATCT
The DNA here is from genome assembly GCF_963924715.1 of Thunnus thynnus. Lineage (NCBI taxonomy): Eukaryota > Metazoa > Chordata > Actinopteri > Scombriformes > Scombridae > Thunnus > Thunnus thynnus. The sequence goes on along the minus strand of NC_089523.1, from coordinate 22,083,975 downwards.
GAATGAATACATCATTGACTGTTCATGTGTTTGTCTTTTTTTTTAACAACCTTTCTTTGATTTTAAGGTTTTGAGCCAACAATTCAGAACTGAGCTTCCTGCCTCTTTTGTCACTGAAATTCTGCTTCCTGTGCTCACTGGTGTTCACTGGTCGTCCATCAGTCTGGTGTTGTCGGATCCAGCAGGCAGCATTTGGGATCAGTTTTGTACTTTGTGTTTCCTGCCTCCAGGTCAAGACCATAGTGGTTCTGGCAGCATTCTGCTCAGCTCGGCCTGGTGCTGAAGCCTTGATTAAGTGGTTTGGTCCAGGCCAACAAAGAAGAAGTGTTTGCCTCTTTACCTGTATAAAGGTCAGACTTGAAAATGCACATTTTTCATGATAAAATTATTATTACATCATTCTAGTTGAGTGTGTTGGGCTCCCTTTGCCCCCCTTTATGGGCCCCCCTTTATGGCCCAGCTCATCTGGCTCAACCAGCCTTTGTTTTGCCTCCCCTCCCGGACATCTGGCAGTGCGTTGAAGCATCCTGGAAGGAGCTCCTGAAAACAAAGTCACCAGTGGTGGGACTGGTTTCCTTCCTGAGAGTGCAGGGCAACATGGAGACAGCCTGTCCTGATACTGGCTGTCTCCATGTTGCCCTGCACTGGCTGGGTAACATGTTGCCCTGAGAGTGCAGGGCAACATGGAGATACATGGAGACAGCCTGTCCTGATACTGGAGAGAGACATGCTGGAATACTTTGAGAAAATATTCCGGCCGGTCGCGTAACTAGCCTCAGCAGTGAACAATCTGAGTGTGTTGGGTGTTGTGGCGGCAAATACACCGCTGCACACCCCCTCCACGGCTGAACAGGTTGAATTTCTGGGTCACACCATCGGTCAGATTCAACCTCGTTCTGGGTGATTGCACTTGCCATAGTAGGCTCACATGTGGCTGGGACTCCTCACTCTACAGAGGAAGGACAGAGAGGGCCTCCTGGGAGCTCCCAAAGCTCTGGACGGTCTCTTTGGATTTATCTCCTCTGTGACTCAGCACTTCAAGAAGCTGGAAGAAGAGAAGGCGCAGCTGAGCCATCATCTGCCACTCGCGCCTTCTTTGAACCAGAGAGGAGATGAAGTGCTGCAACACCACAGCAAGGAGGAGAGCTTGCAGGTGGGGCAGAACACCATCAGCCCCCTATGCTTCATGCATAGCTGATGCTTCCCACAGAGACACTGCAGCAGCAACCCATCGCAACCCACCTCGGACCAGTCAGTGCAGGGCATCTCCCCAGGAAACGGTGATGTGGTGAGCAGTGTTATATCCTCACACAGGAATAATGACTCATGCTCACACACTGATCAAAGCAAGGATGCTTCGTGTCTGCTTAGTGTCAGCACTGTATCCTGCTGTTCATACCGCCCTGCTCAGGACCGGCGTGTACAGCTCACCACTTGGGGTTACATTAGTGCAGCCAGCAGTGTTACTTCCCTCTTAGAGAGTAATGCCCTGGGCCCGCTCACGGACTGAGGAGAGGAGACACTGAGTCTGCTCCGCTCCTCTACAGTTATTTCTGTGGGAAATACGGAGGGTGATGGACGCACCAACACAAAATCTGATGCTGTGTTGAGGCAGCTGATGGTCATGTGTTCACAGACCACTCTATCAGCTCGGCCCTTTTGGTGCCAGCCCCCCATGGGTCAAACTTCCATTTATGGAAGGTTTGGCGGCGGAGAGGGCTAAATCAGAATATCACAACTTCCTGGCTGCTGCCCCCAACATAGTTTTACGGGGAATGGCGTCACAACTACGTGTTATCAGAGTGGACGGACAAAACACTGAGAATGGGTTATTCTCTCCAGTTCTGCCATGTTCTGGCAGCAAGGAGATAAATCTATCCTCCCAAGAGGAGATAGATTTCTATTGAAACAGGCTGTCTTGATCGTTTCCACTCACGACAGACAGAGGGGGCTTTACTATGTGTACTTCCTGGTTACCAACAAGACGGGAGGTTTCAGACCCATTTTGGATCTCCTCAAGCTGAACCAATGCATCACTAGAAAGATGTTCTGCATGCTGACCATCAGGAGATTGCTGGAACTGGTTCAACTGGGCAACTGGTTCACCACCATTGACCTGAAAGATGCTTATTTTCACATCGAGGTGGATCATGGCGGTGGGCCATCCAGTCATTCCACTGGGGCTCCTGCACATGTGCCACCTTCAACAGTGGTTTGCCAACCTGTGCTTGATCCCAAGAGGCACAAGCACTGCTTGGTGAACATTCCCCCATCAGTGCAGGAGGACCTGCGTTATTGGGGGGTCCCCACAGCATCTGTCGGCAGAAACACTGCTGGGTCGAGTGACCTCCTACATAATGGTGTTCACAGATGCATCCCTGATGTGGTGGGGGGGCCACTGTCTGGGGAGAGCGATAGGTGGTGTGTGGCTCTCAGGGCAAAGCCGACACATCAACCTCCTCAAACTTCAGGCTCCTGGTCCTCCAATACTTCCTCACTCTGATTCAGGGGAGAAACGTGTGGGTGAGAACAGACAACTGCACCACTGTTGCCTACATCAACAGGCAAGGCGGAGTCTGCTACGCAGCCCTGTTGAAGATAGCGGAGATCCTGTTGGTGTGGGCCTCAGAACACCTCCTGTGTCTATCAGACAAGTGTGTGCTGCACCCTGAAGTGGTGCAGCAGATTTGGAACCGATTTGGGAGAGCGGAAGTGAACCTGTTTGCCAGTCAAAATAACACCCACTGCCTGCTCTGGTTCTCCCTGATGCCGCACGACGATCTGAGCTATCACATTTGCACACACGCCATGGCCAAGAAGGCTACTTTACGCCTTTCCACCTCTTCATCTCATTCCCCCACTGCTGGAGAGAGTGAGGCAAGAGCAGCTGTCAGCCATCCTGATAGCCCGGACCGTCGTTTGGCATCATGGTACGCAGAGATGATCCAGATGTTGGCAACCGAGCCCTGGTCCATCCCACAAGTGTGGGAGGCTCTGTCCCAGGAGGTGGGCTCGATAGGCGCACTGCCCACGTTAGGCCAACCTCTCCAGGCTTGGCTGCTGAGAGGGACAGGCTGATGCAGGCTGGACTGTATGCACAGGTGGTGCAGACCATTAAGGCGATGAGAGCAGGATCCTCTATTGCTTGCTACAAGGCAAAATGGTTGGGATCCCAACGCTGGTGTGAAGAAAAGAGACTGGACCCCCTGTCCCTATAACTGGCAGGAGGTGGAATAAAGAGGGGAGGAGACAGCGGAGGAAATGTATGAAGACAATAACATGAAATACATGAGCAAGAGCAAATCTAGAAATGCCAAAATGACTTTTCTCCTATTTACTCCTTTTCTGAGCCCAGTCATTTAGTTTTATCGCTATGTCACCTCTTTTTATAGTCTTGCAGTATAGTTTAATCTTGCACGTACCACCCATCAGGGCAGGAGAAGAAGTATTGGCAGGAACTAAGATGCATTTAATTTCAGATTGATTTTGTATTGAGGCAGAATTCATTTGTGCTCATTTAATGACATTTCACCAAAGCCATGTTAGCAACCGTTCCACCCTTTATTCAGCTGTAGATATCAACGTACGGTCCAAACTGTGACATTGACTATGACGCAAAAAAGAAGAATTGGGGATTTAGCAGAGAGGGAATGCCTTTCTTTGTATCATTTTAATGTGTAGAATAATCAAACAGCTAATTTTAATAGATGGGGTTCAGGGAGGGGGAATGGGAGGTAATTGCTCATGAAATGATTATAATAGAGCTGACAAATGGCACACCTGTTGCTCTGGGTATACAATTCGCCACACTAGATCCAGGCTAGACTGTCACACTTTGTTAAGTTTTATGAATCAATCACAATACACAAATCCTCAGAAATCTAAGAGAAGGGACACATTAAGATTAGAGTTAAACAGCTTCCCAAAACTCTCCACTTGTTTGTCTTATCTTAAGTGACCTTGGGCCATTCGAATTACTTGAAACACTATTGTATTTATAGTAAACATACTGTAAACACATACACACACATCACTGATAACTTCATACACAGTAATCACTTGCTGGCATTTGATTGTTTTTCCACCATCACTCTAGAGAGGAAAAATTTCAGGTAGTGCACGTGTGTCATCACTTTTACTTCCTAGCAAGAGGCTTTACAACTATTATAAATATCCACATCAACACTTCACTTGTGCAGGGTGGGGTGTATGTTATAGTCAAGATACCAACCAGACTTAACAGTTGACCTTGTGATATGTGCTTTTTAACCAAGTGAATTATGATTCTGTTTATAATGCAATTTTTCTTTGCAGGAAGCTGACTTGAGACTTTGATGTTACATTTGGGCACTTTAATGGGACTTTTGTCTTTGGTAACAGGAACTGTTGAATGTTGTCTATGAGGTAATGCACCATTTTCTCTGAACTTATCGCATGCCATTAGCAGGTTTGATGAGGCAGGTTGGATGTTAATTATATTTTACACAAACTGAATTTTTTGCACTTCTGGTTGATGCATATTCTAACATTGACATAACAGTGACATATATGTGTTAAATGTCCAGAACAGCTGCATACATGTCTTGGTTCTACTGGCTCCTCACTCAGTGGCCCTCCTCCCTGCTGCTTCTCAGTGTAGTGGGCAGACAGATGGGGCTAGAGGTGGTTCAGGCGATAGTGTGTCCTCGGTGGGGTACACCGAGCAAAAAAGGCCTCTCGCAGGATGGAGATGTGATTATCGGTGGACTCTTTAATCTGTATTACATACCCTCAGCTATACAGCAGGTCTTCACCAAGCTGCCACATTCTAAACCTTGCACTGGGTAATACCTGATCACAACTTTGTATTGTTTGTATTCTTTTACAATATGTTTGGTGGTTATTATGTTGTTCATATTATGATAGCAGATTGTATTTTTTATATTTTCTCTTTTGCCATGCTTAAATATTTTTGTTAAAAAACTGAAAAAAACTTAATGTAATGTTAACGTTATATAATGTTAGTAGTACTGGTAGTGTTTTATAAGAGGCACATTATAATTAAAAAATGTGATATCCTGTATATCTGAGATAGTCATACAGTATTTTAATTATGGTAAACTATTTCAAAAGATTTATATTTGCATGCATGAAATTTTTGGTAATTTGTCGATTTTATAATCCTGTCTATGATGATTATTTTTATCTCTCACTGATTGATACTGCAGTTAATTTCTTTCCTCTCCTGTGGTCTCAGTTTAGATCTTGTGTCACTAAAATATATGTACGCTATGACGTTTGCGGTGGAGGAAATCAATCGTAACAGTACCCTGCTACCAGGAGTGAAGCTGGGCTATCGTATACTTGATAGCTGTAGCCGATACCCCTGGTCTTTGCAAGCTGCACTGTCACTGGTTGGAGGAGACACAAGCAGCTGCATCTTAACAGCCCCTGTGCTTCAATCTGCAGCTTATGAACAACCTGGAGAGACAACAGGTATGACTTGATGTAATTTAGTATACAGTTAACATCTGTTTTGTCCAAACAACAACTGATATGATTATAGTATAAATAATTGTCTTCATGTAATTTTATATCCAACGCTGTCACCAGGTGGTCAGCCTGTTCCCTTGCTTATTGGCGCTGCCTCATCTACAACAGCCATAATGCTGTCTAGTATCCTGGGGCCTCTCTCTGTACCAGTTGTAGGTTTCAGTGCCTCAAGAAATAAATCTTTGATGAACCTTTTTTATACAGTCTACATCAAGAGGTTGATCAGATTTTCATATAAAATATATTATTACAGTAAAAACAGTGTCAAAATAATAATTTTGTGTCTTTCCCTCAGATCAGCTACTTGGCGAGCTGCCCATGTCTTAGTGACAGGCCCAAGTTTCCTAACTTCTTCAGAACAATCCCCAGTGATATTTACCAAGCCCGGGCCATTGCACAACTGGCCATACGCTTCAAGTGGACTTGGATTGGAGCAGTACTAGTAAACAATGATTATGGTCAATTGGCAATACAGGTGTATGTTTTTGTTGTTATAATTTAAATTGCCTGAAAAAGTCTCTCATGTATCTCCTTCATGTATGGTGCAAACAATATATATGTATTTGTTTTTATGCTCCATATTTCAGACATTTCAGGAAGAGATTCGAGGGAAAGGGGTATGTTTGGAATTCATAGAGACTGTCCGCAGAGAAACTATTGTGCGTGATGCCAGACGTGCAGCAAACACAATTCAAGCTTCAACTGCGAGGGTGATTCTGATCTTTTGCTGGTATACAGATGTAAAGAACTTATTTCTGGAACTGGCTGAGAGAAATGTGAGCAACTGGCATGGGGATTTGTATAGACAAAGGGGTTCATCATTAAACAAAGCCATGTATTTTGTAACAACAAAATGCCAGCTGTTTTTCCTGTCATAATTTATTTCAGTGTCCTCTTACTATAGGTGACTGACAGACAGTTTCTGGCCAGTGAGGCTTGGAGCACCAGCAGTGATCTTCTCCAAGATCTTACCATCTCTAAGGTGGCAAATGGAGTTCTTGGTGTGGCCATTCGAAGTTCAACTGTACCTGGATTTGAGCAGTACCTCAAACGTTTGCACCCAAATCATCGTCCTGATGATGAATTCTTAAGATATTTCTGGGAAAAAGAGTTTGCATGCAGCCCTAGAGCTACACAGTCACATGTAAAACCTTTCTCCTCATATTCCTCTTCACCACTGAAAACACGGTTTGACTATCCATCAAATTTTTCCTCTTCATCTCCTGAAAAGAGGTCTCTTCAGAAAGCCTCACTACCGACCTGCAATGGGACAGAGTCCCTGGAGGGGATGCAGCATCTCTTTACTGACACCTCCCAGCTACGAGTGGCATACAATGTCTACCTTGCTGTTTATGCTGCAGCCCACGCACTTCACAGCCTTCTCTCCTGTCCCAACAGAGACAGCCCTCTCAGAAACAACAGCTCCACCTGCTCCTCTCCAAAACACATTAAACCCATAGAGGTAAACACGATTATCTCTTACTGATAGTTCCAGATGTTTGTGAAAACTGTAAATGAAATTTTGACATTCTGATTTCTTTTAAAAATGTCAACAGTCTCTGCAATATTTTGATGATTTCACAGCTGTTACAGCACTTGAGCAAAGTGAACGTCACCTCTCCACAGGGGGAAATGTTTTATTTCCAAGGGGCCGACATTCCAGCAAAGTATGATCTTGTCAACTGGCAGAACACTCCTGAAGGGCCACTAAAGCTAGTTTTGATTGGTCGCGTGGACGGGTTTGATCTGCACCTTAATGAGTCAGCTATTCAGTGGAGCACAGGATCCAATCAGGTAATCAGACCAATAAATTGTCTTAAGGCTAATAACAATTTGCAGTTGAAATGATTGTCTTTGTCAATTAAAATGAGTCTGTCCTTGACAATGTGATTTGGCTTTTTGTTTAGGTGCCTATTTCAGTGTGCAGTGAGAGTTGCCCCCCAGGTACCCGAAAGGCCAACAGGAAAGGGGAACCTGTCTGCTGCTTTGACTGTATCCCATGTGCTGAAGGGGAGATTAATAACAAAACTGGTGAGGAAATGACTTTTGTAAAATAAGAAAAACTCATGTTTGCAACTTTAATTTTCACCTTTTTGTTTTGTTTCCCTTCTCTCTTTTTTCTGTTTTCCTCTCCTAGGTTCCCTTCAGTGTGAGCGTTGTCCATCAGAGTTTTGGTCCAATGCTAACCAAACTGCCTGCATGCCTCGCCAACTGGACTTTCTTTCCTTTAATGAAACCTTGGGCATTACTCTGACCACAGCAGCTGTGTGTGGTGCCATTGTGACAACAGCTGTCTCTGTGGTTTTTATTTCCTACCGTCAAACACCTATGGTAGTAACCCAGAGTGATTTTTCACATTTCTTTCTTTCATTATTTTGTCTAGAAAAATGAAAAAAAAAGTATATAGTGTATTGTTTAAATGGCCACATCTTTGCCTGTTAATCTGATTCACCTCAAGGTACGAGCCAACAATTCAGAACTGAGCTTCGTGCTTCTTCTGTCGCTGAAACTCTGCTTCCTGTGCTCACTGGTGTTCATTGGTCGTCCATCAGTCTGGTCTTGTCGGTTCCAGCAGGCAGCATTTGGGGTCAGTTTTGTACTTTGTGTTTCCTGCCTCCTGGTCAAGACCATAGTGGTTCTGGCTGTTTTCCGCTCAGCTCGGCCCGGTGCTGAAAGCTTGATGAAGTGGTTTGGTCCAGGCCAACAGAGAGGAAGTGTCTGCCTCTTCACCTGTATACAGGTGTGAATAGTGTTTAATCAATTACATTATTACATTTTTTGATACATATAAGTAACTACACTTCTACACTTGATATTAAATAATAACATTAGAATGTGTTTCCTTTTCATATAGGTTATCATCTGTGTCATATGGCTGTCTCTCAGTCCCCCTGTGCCTCAACGTGATCTGGGTTTCCAAGGGTCAAAGGTCACTCTGGAGTGTGCCATGACCTCTGTGGTGGGCTTCTCTCTGGTTCTGGGTTACATTGGCCTGCTGGCCTGCACCTGCCTCATCTTGGCCTTTCTTGCAAGGAAACTCCCCGACAACTTCAATGAGGCCAAACTGATCACCTTCAGCATGCTGATCTTCTGTGCTGTCTGGGTGACCTTTGTCCCTGCTTATGTTAGCTCTCCTGGGAAATATGTTGTTGCTGTGGAAATTTTTGCAATACTGGCCTCAAGCTATGGTTTATTGTTCTGCATTTTTGCTCCAAAATGTTTCATCATACTTTTGAGGCCTGAGAAAAACACTAAGAAACACCTGATGGCAAGATAGTGTTTCTGGCTTGAATGTGAGCATATGACTGTGATATTTGTCCGGTGGAGACAATGCCCCTCCCCACTACCCATCCTGTATAGTCATTTGGTGGACAATAGTACAAAGTTGCCCCAAACCGGTACATGTGTATTTGTTACATCAATTCCTTTCATCTAAATAACACTAATTATTAATGTCCTTAGCTGTATGAAGTTAAAAATGTCTCAGGCACACATATTGTAGTTATGGCTTTCATTAGTATTAACTAAGAATGTTTCTGCTGTTGTAGACGTTGTTACATGCAAATATAACATTACTAATCAACCATTGAAGTAAAATACACGTTTAAATAAAGTGCTGCTCACTAAAAATGTGATTGATTTATTTAGTATTAATGTGCTCAATTATTCTATTTTGCAATGTGACTGTTCTGCATCCAGTTTAAACATTAAAAATATTGTACCTCATCTCAAGAAAAGTCTCCTTGAGTTTGTCTGAAGGCAGATTATTATTATTATTATTTAACTAACAATTAAATTCCGTTAATTTATTCACTACAGATTATGTAGCATGTGTACCATACAATGCTATTTTTATTATATACATGTATGAATTCAAAGTAAATATTAAAAATTCTGTACTTTCACAATGGGGCAGATGTGTTACATGTCTCCTTGTTGGGCTTAACATACATCTGAAGTCTGCACTTAGCTCGTGCAGCTGTGCAACATCTTTACCCAACCACCAATTTATGTATTTGCTTTAATAGTACTTAACAGTACTTCCCTATCATTAATGTATAGTAACCTAGTACTGGCTGTGCAAGATTAACCTATTCTGTAGTCTGAAATTAAGATATCAATTTCTGTCTAAATGCGGTGAAATGAGCCTGTGTGTTTACATTAAAAAATTTGCAAACAGGCAACTGTAATTAATCAATTAATTGTCCATCATGTAGTCATTTAAAATAAAATGTGGAGAAAGTGATAAGATAGGACTTAGACAGGGGACAGAGTAATTGAAACATTATGTAATAAAAAGATTTTGATACAATATATATAATAGTCGTTCATGTGGATCAACCCACGCAAGGCAACCAGCCCTGACAGCATCACTGGACACGTCCTGAAGGTCTGCAGTCACCTGTTGGCAGGGGTATTCACAAACATATTTAACCTGTTCCTCTCCCACTGGACTAGCCCCATCAACTTCAAATCCACCACCATCATCCCCATCCAAAAAACAGCAGAGAGCGGTGTTCTCAATGGCTGGTGCCACAGCCCTCACCCCCATAGCAAGCCAGAAAGAGAAGCTCATTAAATCCCTCATCTGCCCCGTGCTCCCCCCCCACCCTCGACCCCCTGCAATTTGCATACTGTCCAAACAGAAGCACAGAGGCTAAAGACCTGGCTGCTTTTTCATGAACAGGTTTCTGTCCATTTTTTGTGAAAGTTTTGGTATAAAAACATTTAACAAAATCCACAAGATTCTGCCTCATTTCATTTTAATTAGTTACCATAAAATCCTCATGCTTCAAACCATACTCTCTGCATAAAGTACATATGTTTCCTGACCACAAAAAAGACAAGAACACTTTTAAGATTTTTATTGAACGACATTGACATCACATCAATTGAATTTACCAGGAATGACACATTCCTTAGCCCATTGTTTGATTGACCACAACACTCAGTCTGTACCATACAGCAGCTACGGTATAATGATTTATTGACTGTATATCTATTCTCTTATTTTTTCTATTATGGCATTATGGTAGCTATGATCTGCAAAACCTTGAAAACAACATACAACCTTGCACACAGCCTCCCATTTCCCCTCTGTGACACCTCACACTATATAATGGGATATAATTGCTTGTGAAATGATGAGGTAAAGAAATTGTACACCTGTGGCTCATCAGCACCTCCTTTCCTTAACCATCCAGAATTAAGTGTGATGTAACTTATTCCTTTGAGATGGCAAAGATGGTGCCTTGGTGTGGTAACTTAGATGAACATAGAATAATACAGAGAGAAAGAGAGCTAAAATGAGATAAATATCAATATCTGAAAGAGATACAAAGATATCAGTATTTGTCCTGCATGTTGTATATTGAAAATGAGGATCCAGTTTATGCAGTTTTGTATAAATGTATTGTACATGTGAAACAGAAAAGATATATAGTATGTCAGAAATGGTATCCAGACTTGTTTATTCCAATCTTCCATTGTCACAGTTATATGTTCATATACAAATGGTCATTTAGTAACCTGAGCCAAGAAGTAATTGAAATGGAGTCTGTTTTTCCAGTTTAGTGGAATGATCTTCTTTGCTAGTATAGCAGAGTTTAGGAACTTCTTTTTTATAGCTGTAGTAGTCTTTATTGTTGTCAGGTCTCCTAGAACACAGAGCTGTGGGGAGAGGGGGATGTTGAGGCCAAGAATCTCCTCCAATTGTGAGATATTATGTCGTCACATATTGTGTGTAGATAGTTGTCTATTTTTAAGTTTAAACAGAACAGAGAACCAACTGATCCCATTAGAAAGATGGAAGTGTTGATGAAAGTAGAGGAGCAGGGGCAACCATCTGTCACCATCTTATCACTAGGGTGAGAGCTGGTTCTTAAAACGCTTTGTTAAACCATCTGAAGCCCATAGCTAGTCAGATGGCTAGCATATGTGCATGGTCTGTAGAGCAGAGGAGGTTGTTGACTACTACCTTCTAAGGATCAGATCTTGGGAGCCTCGGTGTCCCCCTCTAAGTCTGTCTTGCAGAGGCTGATGGTTGCCAGCCCGCAGGAATACATGACTGTGGAAGTCCAAGGACAGATAATCAACACAGGGCTATTCTAGCCTTGTATGAATGATAGCTGGTGAAAAAGGTTGGGAAAGGCTCAGACCTAGTTGCTGAGACGCAGCTTTCTTAGCTTCTAGCTAAGCTGATGAAACAGCATATGGTAGCAACTGGCCAAGCCACTGCCTTCTTCTATGTGGTGAGGCATCATATCTGGCTGCTCCAGTCACAGGTGTAGGGGGAAGACCAAGCATGTTTGCTAAGGCTGCCTGTGTTGCTATCTGCCATGTTTGGGTCAGATGTGAACATGATACCCAAGCTCTGGTGATGGTGGAGGTGCTTCAGCAAAGCCATGAACAGCTCCACAGGCTGGGACGCTGCAGATGACTTCAGATGATTTTATGGTCCATTCGGACACCAACTGGCACCCACCCTACAGAGGGTCAAGGTGGAAGACGTGAACCTCATCTTGGTGGCCCCAGTTGGCCACAGATTGGGCCAGATTCTCAGCAATTGGACCACTCTTTCGATGACACCAAAGGGAGCTGGCTGGAGTATGGCCGGACCTGTTGTATAGGCCCATGGAACTGCATGTTTTCCTCAGGGGCTCAAGGTTTAAGTCTGGGCCTCTGTGAGGGCCAAGTTATGACTAGTCTGTGGTTAGCACTCTGCAGGGAGCCCAGGCTCTGTCACTTAGGGCAGCGTATTCATATCAGGCAGTGTTTCAAATATGCCATTATTTGAGACAGGTGGACAATGCCATCTTATTTTCTAGTGTGCATATATAGAACACATCTGCATACACAGACTGCTGATTGTGGAATGTATTGAAGCACATCGGCTGTCTACATGTAACTCTGGAAGCTGTCTGCATCCATATTGATTTATGAACAAAGCTTCAGGTCTTGTCTGAGTCCCACACCGGAAATTTAATTCACCTCTATTTTAGTGGTCAGAAGGCCCATATCTGAGAGGCTGAGAGATCTGAGAGACTATAACTATCGCACTGGCTAGATACCATTGAGATATGTGAAAAAATAACTGTTTTGATTTTAATTTACTTCCCTATGATGGTAAATTGGGTCTTTTTTATCTTCACTCTAACACAGTCTCCTCTTGAGTTTCCTTTATTATATGAATTCAATTAAATGTAAACTTAATTTTGCTTTAAAAACATTTTCCAAAAAGTCTTCATAGTTAAGTTTTACTCAAACAAATGTGTAGCTAGGGGCCGTGGTATGAGAGGTGTAGCTCTGTTTTTTTTGTGAATCACAGTGGATTCATTTATCAACTAAAAGTCAAAGATGAAAATCTTATTCTATTGGGATCTTTGTGGTCACTGACCTTAGGTTCCTGTATTTCACACTCATCTCACCCAATCATTTTATTATTGTTTTGTTGTTGTTTTTCCTCCATGGGCTTTACAGCTGTTATAAATACCCAGAACAACATCTATGTTGTGCAGAGCAGGAGGGGTGTGTATCATAGTGTAGATACGTTGTCAGCTGTCAAAGCAAGTTGTGTCTGTTGTAATATACAATTTGATATTAAAAATTGCTGGCTTTACAGGTGACTATCATATGGCTGGAATATTAACTTTCTCCTATTGCATTAAGGGGCATTTGATCTAATTTGACTTTTCATTGCAGGAACAGTTGAGAGTTTTTGAATTCATTGTATCTCTAATTTATGTATATTTTGCCAATGAGAAACCAGTTATCTAACTGAGTATACTGTACATATTTTAAGTGTACAGGACCTCTGCATCCATGTCTTGGTTCTCCTGGCTCTTCACTCTTTGGCCTTCTTCAGCCTTGCCCCTGCTCCTTGTGGGGCTTGCGGGCAGACAGCTAGGGCTCAGGATGGGACTACAGGTGGTTCAGACACCGACCTGTTCTCGGTTGGGTACACTGAGTAACCAGGGTCTGTTCCAGGATGGAAATGTAGTCATTGGTGGGCTCTTTAATCTTCATTACCAAACTCCAGCAATAGATCACAATTTCACTCAGCTGCCACACTGGAAATATTGCACTGGGTAAAACTCTGACCTGCATTGTTTATTGCAAATACTGTATAATACATATGCATATGTATATTTGACAAACACATGAAGAATAATTATCTGTATCTTCTCTATTCCCTATGCAGCTAACTACTGGTTCATTTTCTTGTTAAAATATGTTGTTATAAATGCTTATCCAATAATGACAAAAAATGATTACCTATAGTATATACAGTGTATTACAGATTAGTGGCTTCACAATCAATACACTATTTTGACTGTTGTTTCTCCGATTCCTTCTCTCCTTTGGTCTCAGTTTAGAGCATCTTCCATTACAGTATATATATGCTATGGTGTTTGCGGTGGAGGAAATCAGTCCAACCCTTCTACCTGGTCTTAGCCTCGGCTACCATATTCGTGATAGCTGTGCCCTACACCCTTGGGCTACGCAGGCAGCACTGTCACTAGTTGATGGAGACAGTACCAGCTGTAATTCAGCAACCCCTCCAGACTATTCTGCTGGCTACGGAGAGGAAATCAGAGAGAGGAGAGGTAATAAACCCTGCTTCACATGCACCTGATGGGCATCTTTTCCTATTAATAACAAGTGAAGGAAATGATTACAGCATAAACACGGTGTTGTGTTTGAAACATAACTGAGACCCATTTCCATGTAACTAATGTCTTTATTTCATTATATCTTATAATGTCATCAGGTGATCGGCCTGTTCCTTTGATCATTGGTGGTGCCTCATCCATAACAGCTCAGATACTCTCCAGAGCCACTCTCAAAATGAGATTGCAATAATCTTTATTTTTTGTCTTTTAGATGAGCTACCAGTCCAGCTGCCCCTGTCTGAGTGACAGGTGACAATTTCCAAACTTCTTCAGGACCATCCCCAGTGACATTTACCAAGCCCGTGCCATACGTTTCAGTTGGACCTGGATTGGAGCAGTGGTAGCAAACAATGATTATGGCCATGTGGCAATAAAGGTGTCATATCAGTAGTAGAAGAAATATTATGGCATTGATACAAAAATCTACATAAATATTAAATTAAATGCTTTTGTCTAATCTTTTTGTTCTGTTCAACTGTAAGGTTTTTCAGGACGAGACTTGGTGTGTACCAATTTATTTGTGCCAGTCCATCGAGTAGATGTTGAGACATTTCAAAGAAAATGTGAAAGGTTTCTCATGCTAGTGGACAGGTCAGAGAATCAACAAAGTCATGGCAACCCATCTGATGGCTGAAATATTTCAATCTGGGCCAACAGCCAGAATGACACTGTCATTCCTTAAGCCACCCCGCTAGTGTGGCTGGCAAAAAATACTTGAAATAATCAGTTTATGAATAAATCATTGACTGTTCATGTGTTTGTCTTTTTTTTAAACAACCTTTCTCTGATTTTAAGGTTCGAGCCAACAACTCAGAACTGAGCTTCCTGCTTCTTCTGTCACTGAAACTCTGCTTCCTGTGTTCACTGGTTTTCATTGGTCATCCATCAGTCTGGTCTTGTCGGTTTTTGGGATCAGTTTTGTACTTTGTGTTTCCTGCCTCCTGGTCAAGACCATAGTGGTTCTGGCAGCGTTCGGCTTAGCTCGGCCTGGTGATGAAGCCTTGATGAAGTGGTTTGGTCCAGGCCAACAAAGAGGAAGTGTCTGCCTCTTTACCTGTCTACAGGTCAGGGTTGGAAATGCACTTTTTTCATGATAAAATTATTATTATAGCATTTTACATTAACCTGACATTGTGCAATGCTTTTTTTAATCTAGATTTTCATCTGTATTATTTGGCTATCCCTGAGTCCCCCGGTGCCTCGACTGGACTTGGCTGTCCCAGGGTTAAAGGTTACCCTGGAGTGTGCCATGGCCTCTGTGGTGGGCTTCTCTCTGGTTTTAGGTTACATTGGCCTGCTGGCCTGCACCAGTCTCCTCTTGGCCTTCCTTGCAAGGAAACTCCCCGACAACTTCATGAGGCCAAACTGATCACCTTCAGCATGCTGATCTTCTGTGCTGTTTGGGTAGCTTTTGTTCCAGCTTATGTTAGCTCTCCTGGCAAATATGCAGTTGCTGTGGAGATTTTTGCAATTCTCACCTCCAGTTACGGTTTACTGTTCTGTGTCTTTGCTCCAAAGTGTTTCATCATTCTTTTGCGGCCTGAGAAAAACACTAAGAAACACTTGATGGCCAGGTAACACAGATAAATTAGAATGCATACTGTGACTTGGTTGATGAGAGTGAGAGTGATGTTAATTAAATAACAACTGAAGGCCATCTAAGTTATCATTTCCTTCCAGTTTCATCCATTTACATTTGAATTACAGTACTGTGTCTTAAGAAACAGTAATTTTCTGTCTGATTTTCTTGAAATGTGACATATCCTTTAATATTATATATACAGTACATACAATACATTTGGTTTTTTGATAATGTCAAATATATTCACATAGACAACTGAATACTTTGTGTTATAAACAGCATTTTATATATTTTTCCAACTAATTAAAATATATAACATGCACGTGTTTTACTTCAATATTCACAAATATTACCAATGTTGCAAACCATCTGTACCATCAGAAAAAAGACTGGATAAACTTAGATAAAAGCAAGTGAGGTTGTATATTTGGTTTTTGAAGTTATGCTACTGTTTTGCTGAGATTACAGATTGTGTCACAAACCTTGGTTTTGAATTTTGAGGGAATAAAAGTTCTGAGAGGGAGTTATATCAGATTAGGATTATATCAGACTAGAATACAACACAGAAACAATCATATATTGTAGGGAATGTAATAAGTGGGTGGTCAGACTGGGGGAAATTACATGGAACTTTATGATTTCATATTGGAGTTATTATAAAACGTGTGGGTAATACTTAAATAATTATTACAACATTGAGATTCATATATCTGAATTCATAGTTATGGAGCCTGATGAAAAAAACCTGGTTTTGAGGCCTTGAAGCCGCACATTTGCAGTGGTCTCATTTACAAGGCCCTCAATTATAAATAGGAGAGTTTTAAAGCAGTATACCACCATGATGTCTCAATTGTTGTAGAACACATACAGATCTTTGGCCTTTTACCCCTCTAAATAAAGTTTCTGTATAATCAATCTGGCTTTTCAAAGTTCTGCAAAGAAAGAGGGATGGGAAACAATAATAAAAGAAAATTTACCCAAGGAATTAAGTGAGAGTCTTGCTTGAAGGGAAGTATGACCAGAGGGCAACATCTTGCTTAATCAATTTAATAGTATCAAAATAACTGATCTTACTAAGATGGAAAGAGGAAACATTTTTTATCCCAAAGTAATAAACAACATCAATCTGAACATGGTATGAGGGAATGGGCACAGATTGAGTAGCTGTTTTGTTGAGTTATAAGACCAGATGTTGACCAAGGTCTATTGTGTTGATATTAGATAAACAAATGTAACACATCATCAGCATAAATTGTATGATTTGTGATGTTAATGGTAATGGGGGAGATATGTGGATTTATTGTACAAACTTGTGCCAATTATTCTAATGCTAATGTGAATCCAACTAGAGAGAGCAAACAGCCTTGGTGTATCCCTCCATGAACTGTTAACAAGGCTATGGTCTGATTAAATTGATGATTTGTAATTTCGGATGCAAATGCCTTTCCCCTTGGCTAATGTCGTGTTGTCTTGACAGAGATCTTAGCAGCAGCTCCAGCGATGCATTGACAGTTTTTTTAATGAATGTAATTTAATGACAATAGTTATTAATATCCATAGTTACATTCAAGTTGATTTCAGTTTTAATGGCCTAATTGTGGCAGTTTTATGCCAACCTTCCATGCACCTCTTCAAAAAGGAGTACCTGCATGATCTTTATTAAAAAACCTGGTCTTGGCCCCATTTCAGCTTTTGCTTGTTTTGCTTAGAATCTCTTTTTGTGCTTCATACTTGTCTTATCATGTCTGTATCACAGTAAACACCCCAGCTAATACAGGCAGGCCTGAAAAGTAAGAACTAAGAGTACATTAGCTTGTACCTTCACACACCCTCCACTTCTACCACCTGCGTACACAAACACCAATCAGTGGCAATTATGCTATTGTTGTTTTACTGTCACTCTTGAGAGGAGTGATTTGGAGTTATGTGCATGTGCCATTGTGTTTACTTGCTTGCAATAAAGGCTTCACATCTATTATAAATATCCAACAGTTCACCAGTTAACAGGAGAGTGGGTGGGGGGCAGGTCACAGTGTAGAGAGCAGTTGCCAATGTAAGTTATATCTTCTGTATGAAAATTTTAATTTGACCTGCAACTTGTTTTGCTCTACAGGTGGATGTCTTACAGGGAAAATATTAATTTTTTCTTATTGTATTTGTAGAGATTTGATCAGATTTTACTCTGTCTATGCATGAACAGTTTATAGATATTGAATTTATTAACAATGGGAAACAAGCTACCTAACTGAGTATACTGCACTGTATATGTTTTAAGTGTCCAGAACAGCTGCATCGATGTCTTGGTTCTCCTGGTTCTTCACTCTGTGGCCCTCTAAAGCCACATCCCTGCTCCTTGCGGATCTTGTGGGCAGACAGCTGGGGCTTAGCGTGGGACTACAGGTGGTTCAGACACTGACTTGTTCTCAGTGGGGTACACCGAGTGACAAGGGTCTGTTCCAGGATGGAGATGTAGTTATTGGTGGGCTCTTTAATTTCCGTTACCAAACTCCAGCTATTGACCATGACTTCACTCAGCTACCACACAACAAACCTTGCGCTGGGTAAAACTCTGCTGTTAATAATGAGCTTTTTTCATATTGCATCTCTTCTTTTTGATATGCCAAAACTATTCAAAATCTAGAAATCTTTACTGTCTTTACAGTCAATTCAACAGTTTAAATGACACGTCTCTCATTTGTTCTCTCCTGTTCTCAGTTTAGAACATGTTCCTTTACAGTATATATATGCTATGGTGTTTGCGGTGGAGGAAATCAATCATAGTACAACCCTGCTACCAGGTGCGAAGCTGGGCTACCATATACATAACAGCTGTGGACTTCCCCAATGGGCTCTCCAGTCAGCACTGTCGCTGGTTGGCGGAGACAGCACCAGCTGCAATTTGACAGCTCCTCTAGATTATTCTGCTGGCTATGGAGAAGAAAGTGGAGAAAGGAGAGGTACTTATACCTGTAGCTTTGTTATGTGTTTACGAAAAACTGATGATGACTGCAAAATGAATGCACTGCTGTGTTTAAAACAGATGCAAACAGTGTTTTTCATGCAACACACTCTTTATTTAATGACACATCTTTTCATGCCCTAATCAGGTGGACACCCTGTTCCCTTGATCATTGGTGGGGCTTCATCCACAACAGCCCAGATACTCTCACGAATCCTGGGGCCACTCTCTGTACCTTTGGTGAGTTTTGAATACAGCATAAACACTGTACTGTAAATTTTATCCTTAGTTTGAAGGGGTTGGTGCCGTTTTTCATCTCACTATTTACAATCCCTGCTTAACTGTACATTGCAAGAAAACAATACCAAAAAATTTGGGGACAAAGACAAATATTGTGGATGGAAATCAATTTAAACATATTTACTTCCTTTAAAGTACTCAAAATTATTAATAATGTGACTTTTTTTGTGTATTTCAGGTCAGCTACCTGGCGAGCTGCCCCTGCTTGAGTGACAGGCTCCAGTTTCCAAACTTCTTCAGGACGATCCCCAGTGACATTTACCAAGCCCGGGCCATTGCCCAGCTTGCAATTCGCTTCAACTGGACCTGGATTGGAGCAGTGATAGCAAACAATGATTATGGCCATGCAGCAATAAAGGTGATTCCATTTATAATGTTTATTGTTGAGAAAATTTCACAGTATCCATAAAACATATACTAATGAGTACAAAATATAAATACATTTCATTCATGTGATCTATATGTGCTTTTTACTTGTATATGTTAGGTATTTCAGAAGGAGATTCAGGGGGCAGGGGTGTGTCTGGCATTTGTAGAGACTCTGCGAAGGGAAAACATTGTGAGTGATGCCAGACGAGCAGCACTCACAATTCAGGCCTCGACTGCAAGGGTGATTCTGATCTTTGCCTGGTATACAGATGTGAGGGAACTGTTTCTACAACTGGCCAAGATAAATGTGAGAAACTGAAATAAATGTGCTATTCTTATTTTAAAAACCTTTATTATATTTATTTTATTTTATGATTGTTATTATAATTAGCTTGTGTGTCCTTTTGCTGTGACAAGGTGACTGAAAGACAGTTTCTGGCCAGTGAGTCTTGGAGCACTAGTGGTGATCTTCTCCAAAATCTTGCCACCTCTAAAGTGGCAAGTGGTGTTCTTGGTGTGGCCATTCGAAGTTCACCTATGCCAGGATTTGGAAATTATCTCAGAAGTTTGAACCCATCTCACCGTCCTGACGATGAGTTCTTCAGAGAATTCTGGGAGCAGGTGTTTGGATGTAGTCCTGAGGGCACTTATCACTCTTCACCACTCCAATCTGTAACACCTCGACAAAGATCTAGCCGTCCTTCAAATACTTCTACTTCATCTTTTCCCAACACACCTCTTCAGAAAGCTTTTCTACCACTGTGCAGTGGGACAGAGTCCCTGGAGAGAGTGCAGAATCTTTTTACTGACATCTCCCAGCTAAGAGTGACATATAATGTCTACCTTGCTGTTTATGCTGCAGCCCACGCTCTTCACAACCTTCTCTCCTGCCCTGACACAGACAGCCCTCCCAGAAACAACTCCACTTGCTCATCTCCAAAAGACATCAAACCCATAGAGGTGAATAGGATTATAAACCTTTCCCTGAGAAAAGAAATGTAGCCTTTAACAACCTAATTGTAAAGTGTTACCACCTACGCTTCTAAAATTCCAACTTCAAATTTCTAATTTTTTCTCATTATTTTACACAGGCTTTGTCAGTTACAATGTGAGCAGTTTCCATATTTTTTATTATTTCACAGCTGTTGCAGCACTTGAACAACATGAACTTCACCACTCCACAGGGGGAAATGTTCTTTTTCCAAGGGGCCGACACTCTAGCAAAGTATGACCTTATCAACTGGCAGAAAACTCCTGAGGGCTCACAAAAACTAGTTTTGATTGGTCACGTGGACGGATTTGATCTGCACCTTAATGAATCAGCTATTCAGTGGAGCACAGGATCTTATCAGGTAGTTAAAAAGATAAATATTATTGATTCAGATCTATAACAAAATTTCTATTCATTGCATTTTTGCTGTTCGTTGGAAGACATTTATTTTGTCCTTGGAAATATTTATTATTTAGGTGCCTATTTCAGTGTGCAGTAACAGCTGTCCCCCAGGGACCCGAAAGGCCAACAGGAAAGGCGAACCTGTCTGCTGCTTTGACTGTATCCCATGTGCTGAAGGGGAGATTAGTCACAAAACTGGTAAGGAAATTAATCCATAAGATAACAGAAACTTATGTTTGCAATTTTAATTTTCACCTTTATGTGAAACATGAGAAACTCCTGACTCCTTGCTTCCCAAATGAGGTGAGCCTGACTCATGACCCTGTCTGCTTTAAACTTTTCTGCACTTTTCACCTTTTTCCTTTCCTTTCCTTTCCTTTCCTTTCCTTTCCTTTCCTTTCCTTTCCTTTCCTTTCCTTTCCTTTCTTTCCCTTCCCTTCCCTTCCCTTCCCTTCCCTTCCCTTCCCTTCCCTTCCCTTCCCTTCCCTTTCCCCTTTCCACTGTTTTCCTTTCCCAGGTTCCCTTCACTGTGAGCGTTGTCCACCTGAGTTCTGGTCCAATGATAAACAAACTGCTTGCATCCCTCGCCAGCTGGACTTTCTTTCCTTTAATGAAACCTTGGGCATTACTTTGACAACAGCAGCTGTGTCTGGCGCCATTGTGACAACAGCTGTATTTGTGGTATTTCTTTGTTACCGACAAACACCTGTGGTGAGAACACAGTAGTTATAGTTGTGTATTGTTAGGTCCATTTTCTACAAGCTTGTTACAATGTAAAATTATTACATTAGTGAACAAAATATCAGGTTAATCTGAATGTTTGGCTTGTCTTTGTGTATATGACTTATCACTTTTAGGTTCGAGCCAACAATTCAGAACTGAGCTTCCTGCTTCTTCTGTCACTGAAACTCTGCTTCCTGTGCTCACTGGTGTTCATTGGTCGTCCATCAGTCTGGTCTTGTCGGTTCCAGCAGGCAGCATTTGGGATCAGTTTTGTACTTTGTGTTTCCTGCCTCCAAGTCAAGACCATAGTGGTTCTGGCAGCGTTCCGCTCAGCTCGGCCTGGTGCTGAAGCCTTGATTAAGTGGTTTGGTCCAGGCCAACAGAGAGGAAGTGTCTGCCTACTTACTTGTATACAGGTACAGATGTGCTTTACTTTAGATAAAATATTTGCATAATTCTTGGTATGCCAAATTATACATCAATTCAATTATATTTTAACAATACTTATTTTTATCCAGGTTATCATCTGTGTCATATGGCTGTCTCTCAGTCCCCCTGTGCCTCGACGTGATCTGGGTTTCAAAGGGTCAAAGGTCACTCTGGAGTGTGCCATGACCTCTGTGGTGGGCTTCTCTCTGGTTCTGGGTTACATTGGTCTGCTGGCCTGCACCTGTCTCATCTTGGCCTTTCTTGCAAGGAAACTCCCCGACAACTTCAATGAGGCCAAACTGATCACCTTCAGCATGCTGATCTTCTGTGCTGTCTGGGTGGCATTTGTCCCTGCTTATGTTAGCTCTCCTGGGAAATACACTGTTGCTGTGGAGATTTTTGCAATTCTCGCCTCTAGTTATAGTTTACTGTTCTGTATTTTTGCTCCAAAGTGTTTCATCATACTTTTGAGGCCTGAGAAAAACACTAAGAAACAGTTGATGGCCAGGTAGCACAAATAAATATAATATTAACATTACATATCAAATTTGAGCAATGTTCACTATACTGCAATTGTTTAGGTCCTTTTAGTTGTCTTTTCAGTTTGCATGCATTTATTCTATTAATTCATTATTGTATAATTAAATTAACAATAATTGTTTATTGTTATTGATGTATCTGTATCTTCTGGACATTACCTGAAGACCCTAGCTATAATTAGTGTTGATATTAAACCTTGCAGCATAAAAAAACTGCCCATATTTGTTTTTTGTGTTGTAGTCTGTGAAAAAGACCAGTCAGTCATTCAGTAATTACAGAGTAAAAGCAGGTTCCAGTTGTCTGTTAAAGGTTATTTGCACTAGGTTTTGTTGTTAATTCAGATCACAAATTTTGCCATTTATTCAACGTTCTTGTTAATGAAAAGTATCCTTATCAGTTTCCCACCACATATATGTTTACTTTATTACCACACGTAATGCCCACACTGATGTTATATATGTAAGTTTGATGATGATAATTAATAACAATAGATCCTACTATGTCTAGCTTTTTAACTCACTTTCTGGCCAGACTTTCGGAAAAAAGATCTCCCCATTCTCTGGATTTTAAAATACTTTTGCTCGCAGCTTTCAGCTCAGATACTTGTATTAGGTATATTTAATTTGATCAATGTCGGCTTCAATTCCTTTGTACTCAAGAAAAGTAATAGAAAATTGCTTATTTTACTGTAAAGACAATACTTCGCAGATTTTGTTGCTGTTGATGTTTTGTGACTTAGGAGCTGAGAGGAGGTTTTTTTTTTCTTTAATTTGTGTGTAAAAAAAATGCACATAACACAAACAGTTTCCATAATTTATTCAGGGAATGTGTTATACCATTTTTATTCACATGGAAGTCTATCTTACACCATGGAAAATCACAAAGAAAAAAGACAAAAGGTTCTTTGCACTTAAACTGCATTCTGAAAAAACAAAAACAATCATAAATCATAGTATTTAATAATTCTTAACCATAACTATGTGGGGTTAGATATTTCATATTCAAATACATTTTTGGCATCAGCTCTGCTTTTCAGATACTTAACATTGCTTTTATGATTAACAATTTTACTGCTCGTATTTATGTATTGTACTATTATATAGAAACCAAGGACTCATTCTGTCTTATGAAATAAAGTGCAGTTTTTATGACTCAGTGCATTCGACCCATGATTGCTTTCTTTGTGTTTCTCTCTGGTCTCAGCAGAATTATGAAACATTTGGGGCCAAACAGTGCCACCAAGAGGCCAAAACTGGAGGCCAGGATGGCAAATACCTCCACTGCATCTGCATATTTGCCTGGGGAGTTGACATAAGCAGGGACAAACGCCACCCACACAGCACAGAAGATCAGCATGCTGAAAGTGATGAGTTTGGCCTCATTAAAGTTGTCTGGAAGATTCCTTGCCAGAAAAGCTAACAGGAAGCTGAGGATTGCCAGTAAGCCAATATAACCCAGCAACACTGCAAACCCAACAGTGGACCCAACTACACACTCATAAACTATCTTGTCATTATGGTATTGAGTGTTCTTATGAGGAGCTGGTGAAGAAGAGACAAGCCATGTAGTGCAGATTGCTGCCTGGATAGATGTAAGAGCCAGAACTGTCCCTCTCTGCTGCACAGCACCAAACCACTTCAGAGTAGCTCCACCTCCTGGTTTGGAGGCCTTGAACACAGCCAGAACCACCATGGTTTTCACCAGGATACATGAGACACAAAGCACAAAGCTGATCCCAAATGCTGCATGTCTCAGCTGGCATGTCCATAGTCTGGGACGGCCGATGAACAGCAGTGAACACAGGAAACATAGTTTAAGTGACACCAAGAGCAGGAAACTCAGTTCTGAATTGTTGGCGCGTACCATGGGTGTGCTGCGATGATATATGAAGATTCCCAGGACAACAGCACAGATAGATGTGCCCAGCAATGATGTGGTCTTCAAGCAGATTCCGAGAGGCTCATGGTAGGAGAGAAACTCAATTTTCTTAGCCACACAATAGTCACGCTGGGGGTTGGACCAGAAATCTTCTGGACAACTGGTGCACTCTGTAGAGTCTATGAAAATAGGGAAGTGTTTAGATGTATATTTGTGAAATAAAATATTTATAAATAAACACCCACCCGTACTATTGCTGATCTTTCCCTCAGAACAAGGGATGCAGTCAAAACAGCACTCGGGTTGGCCCTTCTTTCTTGCCTTGCGGGTACCTGGAGGACAGCTCTCACTGCAAACTGACCGGGGTGGCTGTAAGATGAAAAATAAATATCTTTCATTCTATACTATTATACACTGCTAAAATTGAAAATGGATCAACTGTCAAAAAGAGAAAGTTCGGTGAAAATGGAGAATTGACCTCTTTGGATTGAAAGTTCCAGAAGATTTTGTCCTCATCAATTGTGAGCTCTTCACCTTTCAATGCTGACTTCTTAACCGCACCCACATTCTGAACTTTTGTTCTTCCATCAGGGAGCCACAGCCAGTTCATGATATCATATATTGGTAAAGCATCACCATTCTCATCAAATGACACTTGATCACCAAATGGTGTGGTGAAGTTGACCTTTTGTAAATAATACACAAGCTATGTAAATCAGAATATGAGACAGAGGAAAAGCAAAGAGTATAGATGAAAAAAAGTGAATTCACAACACTGATAATACTGTATTTTCAGTCACAAGATATTGTTTCTTCACTGGTAACCCTATCCAATGTTGTCACCCAGCAGTGGGGAAAACTGCAAGAAATACTAGAGCACAGGATTTAATCACGTAAAAATGTCAAGTGTAAATTGATATCACACCTGCCATGGCTCTAATCTTTGCAAAGTGGCACAGCTGTGCCTGCTGAAAGGCCCTCTCCCTGGCACACACTGCAGCATGTCATCAAGGGCGTAAGCCAGAGCATACACAGCCTTGTACACATTATACTCAGGCCTGAGATTAGAAAGATCCAAAAACTCAGTATCCACATTCTCTAGGTCCTCATCTCCAGTGCATATTGCCCTCCCAGATTCCACCCAACCTGCTGGAGGTGGTGCAAATCGGCACTGAAATGTGTGTTCCCAGAACTGATTTATCTAAAATATATTCAAAACAATGTGTTATACACAGTGACAATATACTATTGGAAATTCAAGATCAGATTGCAAGGTTAAACTTTCACCATGTTTCCATAACTGTTGTTGTGATGTAGGTCAGGACGTATTCTTAATAGGAAATCCATGAGGCCTGGTATTTCTCCTCGACGGATGGCGATGCCCAGTGTGCCACCCAGGTACGGCATGAGATCAGGGGTCTGAAGCACAGCAGCTGCTGTCCAGGCTTCACTTGCAATCCACTGGCGGCCTGTCACATTCTGCTTTACCACCTGTGCAATGATTTATACCAAATATATAAGTTCACACTTAAAGTATGTGTCTAAAATTCTGAATTACACATGAGTCATGGAGTCATGCTTAGGCTTAAACCACCAACCTCTTCCATGAGGTAAATCATGTGACTCTCATGTGCAAATACGATGACCACACGAGCTGTGGATTTTTTCATTATATCCACAATCCTGCCTAACTCAGCGGGGTCATTGCCCCAGGGCAAAACCTCCAAATAGGCTAGACAACCTCCACCAGACTGAGCCAGGTCAGATTGGAAGGATTGGGCAGCATGGAGTCCATAGTCATCATCACTGACCAGCAGACCTGCCCAAGTCCAGCCGAACCGTTTTAGAATCTGAATCATAGCACGCACCTATTTGAATAGAGAGTGGAGGGATTAGTGTACAGGCTGGAATATCATTTTAGTGCAAAACCTGCTAAACAGATGGACCAGGTTCAACTATTGCCTTTCAGCTTTGTTATCTGAGACTATACACCTCCATTCATGACACAAAGAATGTGACTGGTCATATACAAGAGGAATAATTGTGTCACTGCAATACAGGTATGCTAACTGCACATGATATATTTTATCTATTTTCATTTTGCTGACAGATGTTCACCTGGAAAGCATCACTTGGGATCGTCCTAAAGAAGGATGGAAACTTTTGCCGGTCACTCAGGCAGGAACATGTGGCAAAATAACTCACCTGTGAAGGACAAAGACTGCACATCCTAAACACATTCAAAGCCTTCACTGGCACTTTCAACTTTTTAAGGTTGATTATTCCATGTTTGCAATTGAAATAAATTTTGAAATTCAATAAAAATCATCCAAACTGGAAGGCGGAAAACTTACCATTGGCACTCTGTACAAACCCAAGATGGTGGAGATGGCAATAGAACGTGTGGAGGAAGAATCACCCACAATCCCCAGGACTGGAGGGGCTCCTACACAGCTCTCGTCTAGCATAAATTCCTCCTCTTGACCACTGACTAATGACAATGCTGCACGGAATCCAATTCCTAGTTTGACGCAGTTATCATACAGACTGTATCCCAGAGTCACATTAGGCAGCAGGTTGGAATTTCTGTTGATCTCATTAACAGCAAAGGCCATGGTCTGGGCCTGCCTGAATCCTAGAACATCAAAACTAACAAAAAATGTTGCAATTTATGTATTAAAAAAACAAACTTGTTTTACACATAATTTTTCAAACAATTAAGCCAGTTGAATAGCAATAATTATTATATATAATTAAAAAAAAACATTAAGACTGCAAAAATGTAATATGTTTAAAATGGGATAAAAACACAATGTAATTATTATTATTCAAAAAATGGGACTGATTTACCCCAGTTCCTTCTTTTTGCTTCTTTCTAACAGACTCACCCATGACAGGTAGGCTCTTGTGGTTCTGAGGTAAAAGACAGATCAGGAAAGACAGAAAAGAAGTGGATTTCAAACAGCCCACCCACTACCACATCTCCAGTCTTGTGCATCCCATTGAGATGAAACTGTCCCTGTAACTGGCAGGAGGAGGAATAAAGAGTGGAAGACACAGCAGAGGAAACGTATGAAGACAATAACATGAAGTACATGAGCAAGGGTAAATCTAGAAATGCCCACATGACTTTCCTCCTGTTAACTCCTTTTCTAAACCTAGTCATTTAGTTTTATCGCTATGTCAACCCTTTTTATTGACTTGCAGTATAGTTTAATCTTGCACGTACCACCCATTAGGGCAGGAAAAGAAGTAGGGGCAGGGCCTAAGATGCATTTCATTTCAAAGCGATTTTGTATTAAGTCAGAATTAATGTGTGCTCATTTAATAACATTTCACCAAAGTCATGTCAGCAACCATCCCACCCCATATCAAATTGTAGATAACAGTAATGTCTGAAAATTGCATGTCAATCAACTCAGTGTGTGACTATAAAGTTTGTTAAATATCACATTAAGTAGACTTTTTCATATGTATATTAAATTAATCTGATTAATCTGACTGCATCACTTCCCAATAAAACACACATTTACCTGCCACTTTGCAAATACCTGAACAGTTAAATGTATGTATCAGAAGAGCAACTGTGTAGTGAGGATAACCACATATCTTTGTGGGGACACTTAACTGCTTAAATCGGCCCTTAGTGTATTGACTCTACTATTGCGCAGTCAGAGTTTACTATGTCCACTAGAGGGTAGCAGCATACTTAGACATTTGATGTCTCAGTATATTGATTCCCATCCATTTTTCACTGCTTCTCTGCATCTTTTTGATTGAGGGTTATTGCATCTGTCTGGTATTAAGCATAAAGTAACTTGAGAGATATCAGATATGTTCAGTTGTGTACAAACATGAATGCACCCTCTTAGATCTTTGTCTGTCCAATGAGCAATGGTATAGGCTTTCTAGTTTTGTTTGTCAAATATACATGATAATATTCATATATACACCCTCACACATAGCTCAAGTAATGAAGCACAATATGGTAACTGTCTATGATTACAGGCTGAGCCCTCTGAAGGGGCCTTATTGGTTTACCTCACCACATTTATGCTGAGTACATTCATATATATACTCTGATCTTACTCTATTGTGCCTCACCTAAAATATAGCAAAATACTAAAACCATGGTTTTGTCTAAAACCCATAGATATCTTATTTAGGTGGCATTTCAAGATAAGAAAAACAACTTGCAACTTGAGGTAACATCCCCTAAACTAATGCCTAAATTAAAGCTTTGTGAAGAAGGAACCAGAAGATAAAATGCCGTAAATCAAACTCAAAAACAATCAGAAAATGCTGACATTGTTGAGATGGATAATATGAATTTGATAGGCAGAAACTTAATCAGTCTGAATTTTGAAGTTAATTTCAATGAAGATGTTAGAAAATAATTATAAAAATGAATACAAAAATACAGAAACTTGCTCTCCTGTATAAAAAATATTCTGTATAATGTCTGATCATAGCAGAGTCATGGTTTACAGAACTGATTTGTGTTCAGATTGCCTGTGTGACACAATCGACCGCCCAATTTTGCTGAGGCCACTTTGGCTAAAGTTTGTGGACTAACTTTAGCATATTATTCTTTTGAATTTGAGGAGGGTTTTGTTATTTTTATTGATTTTTTTGGTCACTTTTCTGAGAGGAAATACGATTTCTACCATACAGTAAACATAAGAGTTCTGGGGTTTATTTGTAAAATTGAGAAAACCTTTGAGGCATTGAAGGCATCCTGGTAGGCATTGTCACTAGTGTTTATATGTTAAAGCTTAGTTTGTGTGCTGTGTACAAGTCTAAAAAACTGTCCTTTGGTATATTTTATTTCAGGTGTTAGGTGTGGTTGTTGTTGAAATAATGAATTAGGTTTCATTCCATAATTTGTCTGTATATTGTTCAATGAATACTTTTCTCTTCATGTTTTGATACAATGAGGTCCAACACTTAACTATGTTTAGTTAATGTTAGAGTGAGTTCCCACAATGAACTACTGGCATTAACACAAGCTTGTTGTGCTCATCCACAATGTAATCCCCCTCGGAACAAGTGTAGTGATTTTTTTTCAGTGCAGATGTATTTCCCATTGTGCTACCACTGGGAATAGGTAAACTGATGCTCTCCTAACTGTTCCACTGGAAAATAGCTTCCTCAGAACAAAAGAAGTAATAGAAGTGATCTTTGAGTACAACAGTAACTGGGTTGGGGATGATCATTTTTTTATCATTTAAGGTTGGAAAGTTGGATGCTGGAGCCAAATCTATCTATCTATGTAAAGTGTACAGTAATGTAAGTATACAACATTCCTGTGTTCACCATTGCTAGTGAAACTGCACTCAAATTGTTCAAACAGTTCAAAATGTTTTTTATCTTTCAAATCCAAGGAAATGTAAGAATAAATGATGAGGAAAAAACTGCAAGAATCATTTTTTTTTGATCATTCTTTATTGTGTCTGGTTTCCTCTGGTGAAAACTACTTCTAAATTCAGAATATAGACCAGATCAAATTGGTTGATACATTTTGTGCTACTCTGCTAAAGTGCTACTTTTATCACTTGGTTGTGCCTCGACCCATGATTGCTTTCTTTGTGTTTCTCTCAGGTCTCAGCAGGATTATGTAACATTTGGGTCCAAACAGTGCCACCAAGAGGCCAAAACTGGAGGCCAGGATGGCAAATACCTCCACTGCGTCTGCATATTTGCCTGGGGAGTTGACATAAGCAGGGACAAAGGCCACCCACACAGCACAGAAAATCAACATGCTGAAAGTGATGAGTTTGGCCTCATTAAAGTTGTCTGGAAGATTCCTTGCCAGAAAAGCTAACAGGAAGCTGAGGATTGCCAGTAAGCCAATATAACCCAGCAACACTGCAAAACCAATTGTGGACCCTACTACACACTCATAAACTATCTTGTCATTGTGGTATTGAGTGTTTTTATGAGGAGCTGGTGAGGAGGAGACAAGCCACGTAGTGCAGATTGCTGCCTGGATAGACGCGAGACCCAGAACTGTCCCTCTCTGCTGCATAGCACCAAACCACTTCAGACTGGCTCCACCTCCTGGCTTGGAGGCCTTGAACACAGCCAGAACCACCATGGTTTTCACCAGGATACATGAGACACAAAGCACAAAGCTGATCCCAAATGCTGCATGTCTCAGTTGGCATGTCCATAGTCTGGGACGGCCGATGAACAGCAGTGAACACAGGAAACATAGTTTAAGAGAGATTAAGAGCAAGAAACTCAGTTCTGAATTGTTGGCGCGTACCATGGGTGTGCTGCGATGATGGATGAAGATCCCCAGGACAACAGCACAGATAAATGTGCCCAGCAATGATGTGGTGGTCAAGCAGATACCCAGGGGCTCATGGTAGGAGAGAAACTCTGTTTTCTTAGGAGCACAGTGGTCACGCTGGGGGCTGGACCAGAAATCCTCTGGACAAGCGGTGCACTCTGTAGAGTCTATGAAAATAGGAAAGGTGTTGAGATACATGTATATATTTTATCTCCAAACTACAATATTTAAAAATTAACACCAACCAGTCATATTGCTGATCTTTCCGTCTGAACAAGGGATGCAGTCAAAACAGCACTCGGGTTGGCCCTTCCTTCTTGCCTTACGGGTACCTGGAGGACAGCTCTCACTGCACACTGACCGGGGTGGCTGTAGGAAGAAAAATAAATATCTGTCATATTGCATTATTTAACCTTACTATAGTGAATTATTCATGGTCCAAAGAGCAGGGGTGACCTCTTTGGACTGAAAGTTCCAGAAGATTTTGTCCACATCAATTGTGAATTCTTCGCCTTTGAGTGCTGACTTCTTAACTGCACCCACATTTTGAACTTTTACTTGTCCATCAGGGAGCCACAGCCAGTTCATGATATCATATATTGGTAAAGCATCACCATTCTCATCAAATGACACTTGATCACCAAATGGTGTGGTGAAGTTGACTTTTTGTAAATAATACACAAGCTATGTAAATCAGAATATGGGACAGAGGAAAAGCAAAGAGGACAGGTGAAAAAAGGGATTCACAACACTTGTAATACTGTATATTTAGTGACAAGATTTGGTAGTGACAAGATCATTGATAATCCTATCTATTGCTATCACCCAGCAGTGGGGAAAACTGCAAGAAATACTAAAGCACAGGATTTAATAATATAAAAAGCTCGAGTGTAAATTGATATCACACCTGCCATGGCTCCAGTCTTTGCAAAGAAGCACAGCTGCGCCCGCTGAAAGGCCCTCTCCCTGGCACACACTGCAGCATGTCATCGAGGGCATATGCCAGTGCATACACCGCCTTGTAAATATTGTACTCAGGCCTGAGGTTAGACACATCCAAAAGCTCAGTCTCCACATTCTCTAGGTCCTCATCTCCAGTGCATATTGCCCTCCCGGATTCCACCCAACCTGCTGGAGGTGGTGCAAATCGGCACTGAAATGTGTGTTCCCAGAACTGATTTATCTGGAATATATTCAAAACTATGTGTTATACAGAGTGATAATATAGTGTTCTTGCAAATACCACATCAGATTGCAAGGTTCAACTCTCACCATGTTATTTCCATAACTGTTGTTGTGATGTAGGTCAGGACGTGTTCTTAATAGGAAATCCTTGAGGCCTGGTATTTCTCCTCGACGGATGGCGATGCCCAGTGTGCCACCCAGGTACGGCATGAGATCAGGAGTCTGAAGCACAGCACCTGCTGTCCAGGCTTCACTTGCAATCCACTGGCGGCCTGTCACATTCTGCTTCACCACCTGTGCAATGATTTATACCAAATATATAAGTTCACACTTAAAGTATGTGTCTAGAATTCTGAATTACACATGAGTCATGGAGTCAAGCTTTGGCTTAAACCACCAACCTCTTCCATGAGGTAAATCATGTGACTCTCATGTGCAAATACGATGACCACACGAGCTGTGGATTTTTTCATTATATCCACAATCCTGCTTAACTCAGCTGGGTCATTGCCCCAGGGCAAAACCTCCAAATAGGCTAGACAACCTCCACCAGACTGAGCCAGGTCAGATTGGAAGGATCGGGCAGCATGGAGTCCATAGTCATCATCACTGACCAGCAGACCTGCCCAAGTCCAGCCGAACCGTTTTAGAATCTGAATCATAGCACGCACCTATTTGAATAGAGAGTGGAGGGATTAGTGTACAGGCTGGAATATCATTTTAGTGCAAAACCTGCTAAACAGATTCCACAATGGACCAGTTTCAACTATTGCCTCTCAGCTTTGTTATCTGAGACTATACACCTCCATTCATGACACAAAGAATGTGACTGGTCATATACAAGAGGAATAGTTGTGTCACTGCAATACAGGTATGCTAACTGCACATGATATATTTTATCTATTTTCATTTTGCTGACAAATGTTCACCTGGAAAGCATCACTTGGGATCGTCCTAAAGAAGGATGGAAACTTTTGCCGGTCACTCAGGCAGGAACATGTGGCAAAATAACTCACCTGTAAAAAAAAACAGAATATACATCCTACACAAATTCAAAGCTTTTACCGGCTCTTTCACCTTTTTAAGGTTGATTATTCTGTGTTTAAAATTGAATAAAAGTTTAAGTCCAATCAAAATTATCCAATATAATCATTAAATGGTAAGGCATAAAACTTACCATAGGCACTCTGTACAAACCTAAGACAGTGGAGATAGCAATAGTAGGTTGAGAATAAGAATCACCCACAATCCCCAGGACTGGAGGGGCTCCTACACAGCTCTCTTCTAATATAAATTCCTCCCCTTGACCGCTGACTAATGACAATGCTGCACGGAATCCAATTCCTAGTTTGACGCAGTTATCATACAGACTGTATCCCAGAGTCACGTTAGGCAGCAGGTTGGAGTTTCTGTTGATCTCATTAACAGCAAAGGCCATGGTCTGAGCATGTCTGAATCCTAGAACATCAAAACTAACACAAAAATACCACAATTTGATACAGTAACTGTAAAAAGAGGTACATATTGCACAAGGAGCATATTTTGCAAATAATTAAATCAGCTAAATAGCAATAATTATTATACTTAAATTGAAAATTGACTGCAAATAACTAATATGTTTAAAAGGGATAAAATGTAATTATTTTAGAATATCTGTTTTTCAAGAATACATTCAAAAATGGGATTGATTTCACCCAGTTTCTGCTTTTTGCTGCCTTACTGACAGACTCACCCTTGGCAGATAGTCTCTTGTGGCTCTGAGGTAAAAGACATGTCAGAAAAGACAGAAAAGAAGTGGACTTTAAACAGCCCACCAAGAACCACATCTCCAGCCTTGTGCATCCCATTGAGATGAAACCGTCCCTGTAACCGGCAAGAGGAGGAATAAAGAGTGGAAGACACAGCAGAGGAAACGTATGAAGACAATAACATGAAGTACATGAGCAAGTACAAGTCTAAAAATGCCCACATGACTTTCCTCCTGTTAACTCCTTTACTGAGCCCAGTCATGTAGTTTTATTTCCATGTCACCCCTTTTTATTGACTTGCAGTATAGTTTAATCTTGCACGCACCACCCATTAGGGCAGGAGAAGAAGTAAGGGCAGGGCCTAAGATGCATTTCATTTCAGATTGATTTTGTATTGAGGCAGAATTAATGTGTGCTCATTTAATAACATTTCACCAAAGTCATGTCAGCAACTGTCCCACCCCATATTAAGTTGTAGATAACTGTAATTCTGAAAGCTGCATAACAATTAACTCTGTATATGGCTATACAGTTTGTTAAATGTCATATTAAGTAGACTTTTCCATATCTATATTAAGTTGTACTTAAATTCAGTCTGATTAATGTGACTGCATCACCTCCCAATAAAACACATATTTATCTAACAGTTTGGAAAAATCTGATCAGGTACATGTATGTATCAGAAAAGCCACTGTGTAGTGATGATAACCACATATCTGTGTGGGGACACAAGCAGATCTTAGTCTGTTGACTCCACTATTGTGCAGTCAGAGTTTACTAAAATGTCCACCAGAGGGTAGCAGCATACAGAGACATTTGATGAGAAAATATTGCATTATCATCCATTTTTAACTGCTCATCTGCATCTGTTTGTTTGAGGGTCATTGCATCTGACTGGTATTAAGCATATATTAACTTAGCAGATATCAGATATGTTCAGTTGTATACAAACATGAACGCACTCTCTTAGATCTTTGTCTTTCCAATGACCAATGGTATATACATGATAGTATACATACATACACCCTTATACATAGCTAAATGAAGCACAACATGGTAACTCTCTATAATTACAGGCTGAGCCTTTCATATACAGTATGGTAATACAGTGAAGACGTAGGAGGCTATGTGACCTTCCTCTGAGGAAAATTCATTAAAACCAGCAAAAGCCACAAAAAGCCTCCATCACAATTATTTACATGGTGTCAGAAGTGAACAACGAGAGGAGTCATGGCAATGTTCAATCCCCAATAAACTTTTCCTTTGATGTTACATGGCCTGAGTGGTCAAGGGAGCTTACTCTATTGTGCTGAAATGTAGCAAAATACCACAACCATGGCTTTGTCTCAACCCAACCAAGTCTCACATGAAAATGTGTAATAGCTACGTTTGTCCACAGCAAAAAACATATTAGTTTCACAATAATGGCTCTAAAATTGTGAGATGCCTACGTTTTTTTAGGCCTATTCTTTTCTATTGGCCTGCGCCAACGTCACGTGTCTGTCAAGTTTCTGTCTGTGAAAAGAAACAAAATGGCTGACATTCCTTTGATTCTCAGTGGAAAATGCAATATTTAAAGATAGCTTTGGCATTAAAATGCATTTTGATAACATTTCTAATGAGAAATGTGGATTTTAATTTTATGATCTTCAATCAGTGAATGTATTTTGATGTTTACTTTGTCAGTTATTACGAAGATTGTTTCAGGTCCTGCCAGAAAATTGTTGGAATGCAAACGTTTTCTATCATTGCTATGGTGGTTGCTATGGACACTGCTATCTCTGAAAACATGTAGCTTACATGTTGTTTGAATCATTGTCTTTGTGTTGTGTAGTTATCTGAGCTGTTATGATATTTGTGTTGTTTTATGTAACTGTTTGATGATGTTCTTCCAATAAAAAATCTAGATTTTAGAGTGCCCGATGGATTACGTATTTCTTCTTCTTCTTTGGATTTCAGACAGACACATCAGTCCAGTGGACGGACCGGAGGACCCACTGCCAGGAAGTAGCCCATTTTCCTCACTGTTGATTTTAATGATATCCTTAACATTTCTCAACATAAAAACATGAAAGTGTCCTTGATTACTCAACAATATGATAAGGCCATCCATTTTAATTATTTCACCTTTGATATTGAGAAATCAAGTTTTTTTTGTCAGTTTTTGATAGTCAAACCTACATTACCTATGAGCCTCATCGACAATTATGGAGACGAAGAAGGTCCACTTTTTGTTATGTTACAAAACTTTTCTGCTATTTACTTTTAATTACAGAATTATCAATGAGTTTATATGAAATTTTATTTCATTCATTAAACGTCCTGCTGTCCTTGGAAGTAGGTACTACGGAGTCAAACTTGCCAAGTACTCAACACACATACCTGACTATACTGTGACAAAACACACTCAACTCAAAGCTCCACACGAACACTTTATTTCTCACAAAAAATAACCTCATTGACAGAGAGATGCAGTAAATTATGTTATTCAGTTTGTACTGTAGTTTAATAAAATAAAATGAAATTTAATATGGACCAATCTGTTCATTTAAATACATTTTTTTATTGATTGAAATGTGGTGACATCTGTACATATAGAGCCCAAGAGGCAGCGCTGTTGTTCTGTCCAGTAAAAACATGAAGCTTCAATTTACATTCAGACAAACTAATATGGCAGCTACAATTGTTAGAATTCATCTGTAAGACCAACATTTCTCTTTTAAAAGGAATTATATCATATATCAAAATGCTACAGAGATATCAGAGCGGTGCAGTGGTAATTCACCAAAGAGCTGCACACATCAGTTCTCCCTGGGATGACGCAGGAGTCAAACTGCTACGAGATATTGCTCGTGTCACCCAGCTAGCAGCTCCGAAACGTTGTAGCAGATTTACAAACAGACGTTATTTGGATAAACTGACCACATGTTAGGAATCTAAATGGTAACTTTCTCTCCTGAAAAAATATGAAATCTTAATAAAATGACACAATTAACAGTCCTAGAGCAAAGTCTGGCTCAAAATCTCCATCTCCATCTGCCATCGCCCTCGGATATCTTTATCAGACCACAAGGCATACTGGGTAATGTAGGCCCAGCAAGGGCCCTTCTTTCTATGCCAAAATGGTGACAGATAATTGAAACTGAAAAACTCAAGTAAAGTGATACATCATACTGAGACACTCATAACTTCATGATTAATTTACTATTACTTACCCTTAAGGTGCAAGTAAAGTAAGGGATAATCCTACATATACTGTACAGTTACAGCGTTACCCTTGTCAATAAAATTTGTTTGTCACTTTACCTTGACTTGAATCCCCTAATTGTCACATGCTTGGAGCTGGTTTGTGACAACATACACTATATTTAATATATTTGCCTCAACTTGTTAAGCTAGTCAAAATGGGCTTTATTAAGAAAGAGTGCTTCTGTATGCAAATGAGATGTTTACATAAACTGGAGCTCACAATAATATTCAGTGTATAAATTTGTGGAAAAAAAGTCAAAAAAGAACATTATATGCAGATGATATTTTGCTGTTTTTCCTCAAAGCTAAAGATGTGATATTATCTATTGAGGAGTGCACAAAGTTTAATCAGTCCTTTTTGGGTAACCCATTTGAATAACTACAGGACAATAGTCATATAGAAAGTGGTTTAATGAGGTGGAAAACTGAGGAAAATGTCATTCAGATCTTTTAAATCCCAGTGACTGTGAGAAAGAAAAAAAAAGAGGTAATATCATAGGAATCTCTTTATACAAACATTTTATTGCTTCTAGTAACCTCTGGTTATTATTAACAGTTCAGACATATCTGAAGTTAAAAAGACAGTTAATTGTTTGTTATATATGGGAGTTGGCAGATCACTACTAAATTAATTCAAAATACATATTGGTTCAGACTAATGATTTTTTTAACTGTTACTTTTATCACCTGGTTGTGCCTCGACCCATGAGTGCTTTCTTTGTGTTTCTCTCTGGGCGCAGCAGGATTATGTAACATTTGGGTCCAAACAGTGCCACTAAGAGACCAAAACTGGAGGCCAGGATGGCAAATACCTCCACTGCATCTGCATATTTGCCTGGGGAGTTGACATAAGCAGGGACAAAGGCTACCCACACAGCACAGAATATCAACATGCTGAAAGTGATGAACTTAGCTTCATTGAAGTTGTCTGGAAGATTCCTTGCCAGAAATGCTAGCAGGAAGCTGAGGATAGCCAATAAGCCAATATAACCAAGCAACACTGCAAACCCAACAGTGGACCCAACTACACACTCATAAATTATCTTGTCATTTTGGTATTGAATGTTTTTATAAGGAGCTGGTGAGGAGGAGACAAGCCAAGCAGTGCAGATTGCTGCCTGGATGGATGTAAGAACCAGAACTGTCCCTCTCTGCTGCATAGCACCAAACCACTTCAGACTGGCTCCACCTCCTGGTTTGGAGGCCTTGAACACAGCCAGAACCACCATGGTTTTCACCAAGATACATGAGACACAAAGCACAAAGCTGATCCCAAATGCTGCATGTCTCAGCTGACATGTCCATAGTCTAGGACTACCAATGAACAGAAGAGAGCACAGGAAACATAGTTTAAGAGAGATTAAGAGCAGGAAACTCAGTTCTGAATTGTTGGCACGTACAATGGGTGTGCTGCGATGACGGGTAAAGATTCCCAGGACAACAGCACAGATAAATGTGCCCAGCAATGATGTGGTTGTCAAGCAGATACCCAGAGGCTCATGGTAGGAGAGGAACTCAATTTTTTTTGGAACACAGTGGTCACGCTGGGGGCTGGACCAGAAATCCTCTGGACAACTCGTACACTCCATAGAGTCTAACAAAAATAGGGGAAGTGTTGAGATACATATTATAAAAATAAAATATCAAAAAATGAACACCCACCCGTATTATTGCTGATCTTTCCATCTGAACAAGGGATGCAGTCAAAACAGCACTCAGGTTGGCCCTTCTTTCTTGCAATGCGAGTACCTGGAGGACAACTCTCACTGCACACTGACTGGGGTGGCTGTAAGATGATAAATATATACATCTG
Source organism: Thunnus thynnus (assembly GCF_963924715.1). NCBI lineage: Eukaryota > Metazoa > Chordata > Actinopteri > Scombriformes > Scombridae > Thunnus > Thunnus thynnus. The sequence continues at coordinate 22,045,308 of NC_089523.1, read as the reverse complement.
TCATTCTATACTATTATACACTGCTAAAATTGAAAACTGACTTACAGTCCTAATATGAAAACGCAGAATTGACCTCTTTGGACTGAAAGTTCCAGAAGATTTTGTTTTCATCCAGTGTGAGTTCTTCACCTTTGAACGCTGACTTCTTAACCTCACCCACATTCTGAACTTTTGTTCTTCCATCAGGGAGCCACAGCCAGTTCATGATATCATATACTGGTAAAGCATCACCATTCTCATCAAATGACACTTGATCACCAAATGGTGTGGTGAAGTTGACCTTTTGTAAATAATGTACAAGCTGCAAATAATTGAGAGAGAGAAAAAAGCCCAGATACAGCGATAAGGAGTGTGACAAACTCGTCATAATTATTAACTATATTGAGACACCCTGAAATTCAGTATGCTGTCCTTTTCGTTTAATACCATTATCACTGTCACAAAACAAAAGCAGAATTAGTTTTATCCGTCTACTGCTGGGTTTAAATGATTATCTAAAGAAAATAATTTACTTTAAAAGATTTTTGTAAGAAAATCATGAAATTAATATCAAATGTACAAATATCATTATTACATAATGTATTGTTTTCCCTAATATTCTATGCTCAGAAAACTACATTCACTACCTTAAGGTGTATCAGCATAAAAAGGTAAAGTGTCAGTTGATATCACACCTGCCATGGCTCCAGTCTTTGTAAAGTGGCACAGCTGCGCCCACTGAAAGGCCCTCTGCCTGGCACACACTGCAGCATGTCATCAAGGGCATACGCCAGAGCATACACAGCCTTGTACACATTGTACTCAGGCCTGAGGTTAGACACATCCAAAATCTCAGTCTCCACATTCTCTAGATTCTCATCTCCAGTGCATAGTGCTCCCACCCAACCTGCTGGAGGTGGTGCAAATCTGCACTGAAATGTGTGTTCCCAAAACAGATTTACCTGGAATGTTTTTATAAGAAAAGAAATTTAAATATTTTATTCCTGCAATTTCAGATAAAATTGTAACCTTAAACTCTCACCATGCTATTTTCATAATTGTTGATGTCATGTAGGTCAGGATGTATTTTTAATAGGAAATCCCTGAGGCCTGGTATTTCTCCTCGACGGATGGCAATACCCAGTGTGCCACTCAGGTACGGCATGAGTCGGGGGGTCTGCAGCAAAGCAGCTGCTGTCCAGGCTTCACTGGCAATCCACTGCAGGCCTGTCACATTCTGCCTCACCACCTGCACAATGCATCATATAAAACATATTTTCAGACTTGTGGAAAAGAAACAGTGCATCTTGAAACAAACAATTTGTCTACCACGATTCCATTGTCTGGCTTTTTTAGTCATATAATCACAGATATGAGTTCATTTTCAAGAGAAAGGATCTCAGTTTAAAGTAGGGTCTGCATGCTGCATTTTATGTAAAAACAACAACAACAAAAAAAACAGTAGTAACAATAAAGTGAGTAGATGCAAGACTGAATTTACAACAGATGTTCTAATTTTGTAACCTGATCAATTTAATCTAATAATGAAAACAATTTTATTATGCCTGTCATTGTTGGAAAAAAGCCCTTTGATGTATGCCCACTGATTGAAATTCACAAATGTATTCAAACATTTAAAGTAATTATTTCATCTATCTGAATCAGGTCAAAATATAGGTCATAATATAATATAATGACATATACTGTATTGAGTAATATTATCAAACATTGTCAAAGAATTTGACTTAATGACAATCCAACTGGATCTTAAACTCGATGTTGTAGATTATTTTAGTTCATAGAAAATTATGATAAATGTCAGAATTTATTTGATTTGATTTCATCAACGATTTTTGATTTAGACAAACAAATGAAAAAACGAGCATAATGATTCATCGTGTTATGTTTCTCAAAATAATGGATTATATATTAATTCCAACCTCTTCCATTAGTTGAATCATGTGGCTCTCATGTGCAAACACGATGACAACTCGAGCTGTTGATGTCTTTATTAAATGTACAATCCTCCTAAGTTCACTTGGGTCATTGTCCCAGGGCAAAACCTCTAGATAGGCCAAACAACCTCCACCATACTGAGCTAGGTCAGACTGGAATGACTGGGCAGCATGGAGTCCATAGTCATCACTGGTGACCAGCAGACCCATCCAAGTCCAGTGGAAGCGTTTTAGAATCTGAATCATAGCACGCACCTAAGTGGATATATTAAGAGGAGGGATTAGTGCACAGACTAGTATATTCTTTTAAAATAACAAATACAACTTCAGTTATTGTAACTTACGTAAATTTTTATAATATAAATTTCACAATGCAATCACGGTTAATTCATTTCATTAAGAGAAAAGAAAAGATTTCTGTTATTAGGGACCTCTTTTTTGACGAGCTTGCTGTACTGCCTGTGAAAAATATTTTGTAAAACTTTCTATGACGCCCATGTCTATAATGCATTATAAACATACTTATAATGCATTATAATCTTCTTCTAGCACTGTATAATTATAGTTTTAAGCACTCATAAATATTTATAATGATTTATAAAACACTATGAAGCATTTTATAATGACTTATAAGGTCAAGTATTATAATATTTATAATATTTCATAATTGCTCTTCACTTGCTGACATTTTTTGCAAGGATCATAGTGTATTATAATTCTCATAGTTGTAATACATGATAATCATTTTTGTAATGCATCATAATCACTTATCACTTAGCAGGTTTTTTTTAAGAGGTCACTTTTGCTGATCCAAAGTTTACATAAAAGTAAAATATACAGCTACAGGTAAAGTAGAAATTATTTCAGTTATTATCTATAATTTGAGTCAATTGAGTCTTTAAAGTGAGTTTTTTTTTTGGGAAACATTACATTAGTGAAATATAAATGTCCATCATTCAGTAGTTCATCATCAAAAAGTTGTCAAATTGGAATACTCAATTCATTGTCTGTTACAACCCATTAAAGAAATAAATTAATTTTGAAATGAAATATTATACTTGACCTTATAAGTCATTATAAAATTTTTAATGTTTTTATAATGTAATATGATTATTGTTATAAAGCATTATGAATATTTATGAGTGCTTATAACTATAATTATACAGTGCGATAAGCAGATTATAATGCATTATAAGTGTGTTTATAATGCATTATAGACATGGATGCCATAGAAAGTGTTACCAAATATTATATTTCTCAATTTTGTTAATGAGGTTTCACCTGAAAAGCATCACTTGGGATCGTTCTAAAGAAGGATGGAAACTTTTGCCGATCACTCAGGCAGGAACATGTGGCAAAATGACTCACCTATAAAGAAACATACAGAATGCACACAAGTTACTCATCTCATGCAAGTCAGACCCAGACAAAATATTTGTATATTTTAACAATGTGTATCATTGGCCTAAAAAAAAACTAATTCAAATACAGTAAATTAAAATACAATAACAAAGACAGGAAACTTACAAGGGGCATTTTGTATAAACTGAGCACATTGGAGGCGGCGATAGTAAATGTTGAGGAGGAATCACCCACAATCCCCAGGACTGGAGGGGTCCCTAAACAGTTCTCCTGAAGCTGAAACTGCTCCTCTCGGCCACTGGCAAGTGATAACGCACCACTGAATCCAATAACAAGTGCACCACAGTTGTCATAAAGACTGTATCCCAGAGTCACATTAGGTAGCAGGTTGGAGTTTCTGTTGATCTCATCAATAGCAAAGGCCATGGTCTGAGCATGTCTGAATCCTAGAGTGTCAAATCTATAACACAAAATGTCAGTATTAATGTCTAAAAATTAATATGTCATTGTGAGAACTGGTGTTGATTACACATTATACAGCTATAATGATATATTTTTACAGTTGTAATTTAATCTTTTAAAACTATCACAATGACTGTCATGAAAACATATATTATTTACATTTCATATGAATTTCAGCACAGTGACATTTTTTTCCTTGCCGTGAATACTCTGAGCAGAACAGAATAATTTGCACATATCTGTGTTGTCTGCTGTATGTATGTGAGACTTACCCTTGGCAGCTGGGCTGACGTGGCTCTGAGCTAAATGTCCACTCAGGGAAGACAGAGGTGTAGTGGACTTCAAACAGCCCACCCAGAATCACATCACCAGGCTTGTGCATCCCATTAAGATGAAACTGTCTCCGTAATTTACAAGATAAGGAAGGAGAGGAAAACACAGATAATAAAGAAGAGGAAGAGAAAAAAATCAAGATCAAGTAGACACACAAGAACAAATGTGTGTCAAGAAAAGCCCCCATAACTGCCTTCCTCCCTTCACCCCTGTTTCTATTCTTCATACAAGGCTGCTTAATGTTATATGCAGCACTGCGTCATCCCTTTTGGATGCTTTTTGTCATCGTTTAATCTTTCACACCACGCATCAGCACATGGGCCTTGGGGGCAGGACATATTACACATGTCAATTTAATTGTGTTAATATACTGTAGCAATAGAATAGGTTTAGGTAGGTGGCTGGTTAGGAAGGTCTGACTGTCCCTGTGGGATGTCCCTCATAACTTCATGATTATCTTTCCATTACTTACCCTTTATGTGCAAGTAAAGTAAGGGATCATCCTACATATACTATACAGTTACAGTGATGCTTGGAGCTGGTTTATGACAATATACAGTATATTTAATATATTTGCCTCAACTTGTTAAGCTAGTCCAAATGGGCTTCATTAAGCAAAGACTGTCTAGTTAGGAGACCATTAATTATATGACACCAAGCCAGACATGCTCCATCAAAAAATGTAATTTGTCTTCATGCTGAAAAGCCATTTGAGTATTAAGTAAAAACACTTATTTGCAGTGCTTACCAAGTTTGTGTTTTAGAGGATTCTATTTACTCTACACTAAGGATGAGGGTTGTTGTAAATGGAATACCTTCAAAGATTTTCCAGATGGAGAGAGTGCTTGTTGTATGCAAATGAGTCACTTACATAAGCTAGAACTCACAATAATATGCTGTGTATAAATTTTGCAACAAAAAGTCATCATAATTTATTATATGCAGGTGATATTTTGCTGTTTTTCTCAAAGCTAAAAAAGCTCAAAGCTTCCACAAAAATGGAATAGTCCACTCTAGGTAACCCATTTTAACTACTACAATAGTCATACAAAAAGTGGTTTGATTTCCAGGGGATTTAATGAAGTGGAAACTGCGGAAAATGTCATTCAAAGTATTTTAAATCCCAGTGAATGTGATCAAGAAAAGAAAGAGGTAATACAATATGATTTTTTTCATAAAAACATCTCTTTATTGCTTCTAGTAACTGCTGTCTTTACTCTTTTTCAGACGTCTGTATTTAAATAGAAGGTAAAAGAAGGCTCTGAAGGTTAAAAGACAATTAATTATTTATTATATATAGGAGTTGGCAGCTCACTACTGAAATAATTCAAAATACGTATTGGTTCAGACAAATGTTTTTTAATTTTATTGTAACTGTTATTTTTATCACTTTGTCGTGCCTCGACCCATGATTGCTTTCTTTGTGTTTCTCTCTGGTCTCAGTAGGATTATGTAACATTTGGGTCCAAACAGTGCCACCAAGAGGCCAAAACTGGAGGCCAGGATGGCAAATACCTCCACTGCGTCTGCATATTTGCCCGGTGAGTTGATATAAGCAGGGACAAACGCCACCCACACAGCACAGAAAATCAGCATGCTGAAAGTGATGAGTTTGGCCTCATTAAAGTTGTCTGGAAGATTCCTTGCCAGAAATGCTAGCAGAAAACTAAGGATAGCCAGTAAGCCAATATAACCCAGTAACACTGCAAAACCAACAGTTGACCCAACTACACACTCATAAACTATTTTGTCATTGTAGTATTGAGTGTTTTTATGAGGAGTTGGTGAAGATGTGACAAGCCATGTAGTGCAGATTGCTGCCTGGATGGATGTAAGAACCAGAACTGTCCCTCTCTGCTGCACAGCACCAAACCACTTCAGATTTGCTCCACCTCCTGGTTTGGAGGCCTTGAAAACAGCCAGAACCACCATGGTTTTCACCAGGATACATGAGACACAAAGCACAAAGCTGATCCCAAATGCTGCATGTCTCAGTTGGCATGTCCATAGTCTGGGACGGCCGATGAACAGCAGTGAACACAGGAAACATAACTTCAGTGACACCAAGAGCAAGAAACTCAGTTCTGAATTGTTGGCGCGTACCATGGGTGTGCTGCGATGATATATGAAGATTCCCAGGACAACAGCACAGATAAATGTGCCCAGCAATGATGTGGTTGTCAAGCAGATGCCCAGAGGCTCATGGTAGGAGAGGAACTCAATTTTCTTAGGAACACAGAGTTCATTCTCAGGGTTGGACCAGAAGTCCTCTGGACAACTGGTGCACTCCGTAGAGTCTAGGAAAATAGGGGAAGTGGTTAGATATATATTTGTGAAACAAAATGCTGAACTGAAAAATGAACACCCACCTGTATTATTGCTGATTTTTCCCTCAGAGCAAGGGATGCAATCAAAACAGCACTCAGGCTGACCCTTCTTTCTGGCCATGCGAGTACCTGGAGGACAACTCTCACTGCACACTGACCGGGGTGGCTTTAAGAACAAAAATAAATATCTGTCATTCTACACTACTTTATACTGCTAAAACTGAAAACTGATCTACTGTCAAAAGAGAAAATAGTCTGAAAATGCAGAATTGACCTCTTTGGATTGAAAGTTCCAGAAGATTTTGTTTTCATCCAGTGTGAGTTCTTCACCTTTGAACGCTGACTTCTTAACCGCACCCACATTCTGAACTTTTGTTCTTCCATCAGGGAGCCACAGCCAGTTCATGATATCATATATTGGTAAAGCATCACCATTCTCATCAAATGACACTTGATCACCAAATGTTGTGGTGAAGTTGACTTTTTGTAAATAATGTACAAGCTTCAAATGGATGAGAGAGAGAAAAAAAATTAAAAAACAAATGCAGAGATAAGGAGTGTGACAGACTCGTAGCAACTATTTATATATTGAGACACTCTGAAATTCAGGATGCTGTCCTTTCTAATTGGTTCAATACCATGTCACAAAACAAAATAAGAATTCATTTTATTCATCTATTGCTGAGTTTAAATAATTTACTTTGAAAAATTTTTGTAAGAACATCATGAAATCAATAGCCATGTACAAATGTCATTATTGTATGTCTTGTTTTCCCTAATATTCTATGCTCAGACAACTACATTCACTACTTTAAGGTGTAGCAGCTCTTTTAAAGCATAAACAGGTGAAGTGTAAATTGATATCACACCTGCCATGGCTCCAGTCTTTGCAAAGAAGCACAGCTGCGCCCGCTGAAAGGCCCTCTCTCTGGCACACACTGCAGCATGTCATCAAGGGCGTACGCCAGAGCATACACAGCCTTGTACACATTGTACTCAGGCCTGAGGTTAGACACATCCAAAAACTCAGTCTCCACATTCTCTAGGTTCTCATCTCCTGTGCATAGTGCTCCCACCCAACCTACTGGAGGTGGTGCAAATCTGCACTGAAATGTGTGTTCCCAAAACTGATTTACCTGAAATATATTCAAAACTATGTGTTATACAGAGTGATAATATATTGTTCTTGAAAATACCACATTAGAAGGTTCAACTCTCACCAAGTTATTTTCATAGCTGTTGTTGTGGTGTAGGTCAGGACGCACTCTTAGTAAGAAATCCCTGAGGCCTGGTATTTCTCCGCGACGGATGGCGATGCCCAGTGTGCCACCCAGGTACGGCATGAGGTCAGGGGTCTGAAGCACAGCAGCTGCTGTCCAGGCTTCACTTGCAATCCACTGATGGCCTGTCACATTCTGCTTCACCACCTGTGCAATGCATTATACCAAATATATAAGGTTACACTGCAATGCTGCTAACGTATCGTCTAGTCTTCTTAATTATAAGCAGTTTACATAGTTTGTTTCTTTTCTTATTAATCCACAGAATGTTGTGTATTACGCAGTATAGTGAGCAAAGTGATGTAGTTCAGTATAATTTGTCTAATTTAGTGATCTCACTCAAAAACCCTATAAACAGCACCTTAAACAAATAACAACAGGTGTGACCTAATCAATTAATTATTTATTTGTTGCAGATAGGCAAACATTTTATTTTAACTTAAAACTTTCAAATTGACCAAATATCACTGCTTTTATTATTTATATTATTTTACTTTTTGAATATCTATTTAGGTGATAATTCACAGGATCTTGGTTGGTCAAATTAGCCAAGAGGAAAAAGAAAAGATTTCATCGAAATTAATTAAATCTCAAACCTCTTCCATGAGGCCAATCATGTGACTCTCATGTGCAAATACGATGACCACACGAGCTGTGGATTTTTTCATTATATCCACGATCCTGTTCAGCTCAGCTGGGTCATTGCCCCAGGGCAAAACCTCCAAATAGGCTAGACAACCTCCACCAGACTGAGCCAGGTCAGATTGGAAGGATCGGGCAGCATGGAGTCCATAGTCATCATCACTGACCAGCAGACCTGCCCAAGTCCAGCCGAACCGTTTAAGAATCTGAATCATAGCACGCACCTATTTGAATAGAGAGTGGAGGGATTAGTGTACAGGCTGGAATATCATTTTAGTGCAAAACCTGCTAAACAGATTCCACAATGGACCAGTTTCAACTATTGCCTTTCAGCTTTGTTATCTGAGACCATACACCTCCATTCATGACACAAAGAATGTGACTGGTCATATACAAGAGGAATAGTTGTGTCATTGCAATACAGGTATGCTAACTGCAAGTGATATATTTTATCTATTTTCATTTTGCTGACAGATGTTCACCTGGAAAGCATCACTTGGGATCGTCCTAAAGAAGGATGGAAACTTTTGCCGGTCACTCAGGCAGGAACATGTGGCAAAATAACTCACCTGTGAAGGACAAAGACTGCACATCCTAAACACATTCAAAGCCTTCACTGGCTCTTTCAACTTTTTGAGGTTGATTATTCCATGTTTACAATTGACATAAATTTTGAAATTCAATAAAAATCATCCAAACAAATTATTAGATGTAAGGCGGAAAACTTACCATTGGCACTCTGTACAAACCCAAGACAGTGGAGATAGCAATAGTACGTGTAGAGGAAGAATCACCCACAACCCCCAGGACTGGAGGGGCTCCTACACAGCTCTTGTCTAAAATAAATTCTTCCCCTTGACCGCTAACTAAAGACAATGCTGCACGGAATCCAATTCCTAGTTTGACACAGTTATCATATAGACTGTATCCCAGAGTCACGTTAGGCAGCAGGTTGGAGTTTCTGTTGATCTCATTAACAGCAAAGGCCATGGTCTGAGTTTGCCTGAATCCTAGAACATCAAAACTAACATAAAAAATAACACAATGTATATTTAAAAAAATACAATATGATATAATATCTATACAAAGAGGTACATGTTGCATAAGTAGCATGTTTTGTAAACAATTAAGTCAGTTAAATAGCAATAATTATCATACTTAAACTGAAAAAAGACTGAAAAAATTAATATGTTTGAAAGAGTATAAAAGCACAATGTAACTATGCTATATAATATATGTTGATCAAGAATACATTCAAATATGGGATTGATTTCCCTAAGGTTATGCTTTTTGCTGCTTCTCTGATAGACTCACCCGTGGCAGGTAGTCTCTTGTGGCTCTGAGGTAAAAGACAGGTCAGGAAAGACAGAAAAGAAGTGGACTTGAAACAGCCCACCCACCACCACATCTCCAGCCTTGTGCATCCCATTGAGATGAAACTGTCCCTGTAACTGGCAGGAGGAGGAATAGAGAGGGGAAGACACAGCATAGGAAACATATGAAGACAATAACATGAAGTACATGAGCAAGGGTAAATCTAAAAATGCCCACATGACTTTCCTCTTGTTAACTCCTTTTCTAAGCCCAGTCATTTAGTTTTAGCGCTATGTCACCCCTTTTTATCAACTTGCAGTATAGTTTAATCTTGCACGTACCACCCATTAGGGCAGGAAAAGAAGTAGGGGCAGGGCCTAAGATACATTTCATTTCAAAGCGATTTTGTATTGAGGCAGAATTAATGTGTGCTCATTTAATAACATTTCACCAAAGCCATGTTAGCAACTGTCCCACCCTATATTAGGTTGTGGAGAACAGTAATGTATGAAAGTTGCATGACAATCAACTCAGTGTATGGCTAGTTTGTTAAATGTCCCATTAAGTAGACTTTCCATACATATATAAAATGAATCTGATTAATCTGACTGCATCACAATAAAACGCATATTTAACTGCAACCTTGCAAACACCTGAGCAGATACATGTATGTATCAGAGGAGCTACTGTGTAGTGAGGATAACCACATATCTTTGTGGGGACACAAGCACACCAAAGCAAGTTTAAAAATTTCTTAAGTCAGGCCTTTGAGTATTGACTCCACTATTGTGCAGTCAGAGTTTACTGAAATGTCCACTAGAGGGTAGCAGCATACTTACACATTTGATATCTCAGTATATTGTATTCTCATCCATTTTTCACTGTTACTCTGCATCTGTTTGATTGAGGGTTATTGCATCTGACTGTTATTAAGCATATGATAACTTGACAGATATCAGATATGTTCAGTTGTGTACAAACATGAATGCACTCTGCGGTGTAACTTTGACATATTATTTGTTGTGCGTAATCAGGAAGTGAAGTAATTCATGTAGCAAGTCTTTTGCCTTTATTTCTGAGTAGCACATGTTTTGAGTGGGGCAATCTATGGTCACCCTGCTTCATTTCCCTTCCTGTGGCATTGGCAGTGAGTAGATTTTGTTCACAAACAGTTTCTGTATATATTGAGATACATTTTTTTTATTGTCGTTGTATTACAGGACTATATTTGCAACTGAGGTGGCATGTGTAATGACTTGCCTCCATGTAGGAGAGGGATTATCAATAATTTTTATTAGTCTTATTTGTATTTTTATTGCAGTTTCACCTTCTCTTCATTAAAGTCTTGCAATTCACAACAACAACAACAACAAAACTCCTCGGAGGAGTAGCAAAGAAAGAGTTTAATTCAATTCCAACATTAAAAAGAACAGTATAGTGAAATGGCACCCACTCTTCAGAGAATGAAGTTGGATCTAGAGCCATGATTACGATTGGAAGGTTTTTCACACTCAGTGCACTGACTTTGTATCTGGCATTGATTTCTGCCAGCCAAAACTATGGATGGAAGTCAAAGGTGCAAAATGATGCAGAGAGCCTGGATGTAAAATTGCATGCCTCAAACAGTCATTGATCTCCGAACTCATCAGCATGTTAGTGTGGCACTGGCTAGAGCACATGCAGAAGCCAAGGCAGCTTTTGCTAAAAAAGAGATTGGAATAAAAATAGTTAAAGCCCGTCTTGAAGCAGAGCTGGGTGCACCATAGCAAGAGAAAGAGGCAGAAGCGGCTCTTGCAAAGGCTGTTGTAATCGAAGCAGTTGCCACTGAGTTAAGCCCCTATTGAAGCATAGTAGGGGTTGAATCTTTGGCTTCACCAAAGGGCTCCCATGAGAATATAAGTAATTACATTCTCATGGGAGAATGTAATTACTTGAAAATGAGCAGTCTGATTTAGGCCATATTCAGACCAAATCAGGCAGTGTGGCAAAAATGTGAGTCCTCCCCTTTATTTGAATGGGGGTAGTGTGTTTAGGCTGCAGGGATTTTGGCCGTAGCGCTGCCGCACCGGCCTGCAGCAAAAAAGTTGATCCAGAGTCAACTTTTGGAGGACTGCAACCCAACGTCACTGTGGCTGAAGGCTGCGTTGGCCAATCAGCTATACAACCCTGCTAGGGTATGTGGTGTGACTTTGAATAAAATCAGGGTGCTTGATTGTTAAGGACAGACAATTGGCTCTCAACCTATTATAGAATAAAAAAAAAAGTTTTTGAATGAAAAATACACAAACAAAACACTCATAGATGTTTTGCACAGTAAAACCTTTGAGAAGTATAACTTTTTGAAGTCAGGTCCAGGTCGACCTTTATTGAATGTTGAAAGGACGACACCCTGTGACCATCTGCTCATAACAGTTTTTAAATCAAAATTGGATCAGACAAAATATTCATTAGAAAGGAGAAATTGACATTTAGACATGCATATCTATATTCCAAATATGTGCACACATCTGCTAAAAAATCTTGCTAAAAAGATTTGCATTTCACGTGCATGTTGCTGTTTTTGGCATCCAACCAGAACCATTTTTGGCCAGGGACATGACGTCGCCATTCTAACAATGTTTACTGGGTTGGCTCACCTGCTGCACTCCCCAGCTCTGGGACTTGCACTGAGTCGGACTACTGTCGTAATATTTTGGTAGGTTTAATGTTACTTGATTATGATGCCTACCCTGTTAGCAAAATTTAGCATGAAGCAGCTGATGTTTGCCCAAGTGTCCACCACTAGGTGTTGCCAGTGAGCTAGTAGTGCTGTGTCAGTCGCAGATGATTTGTTTGAAAGAACAAATCTTTTGGGTGAAAGAGGTGACCTGAATCACTTCATGAAATGATTTGTTCATTTCTCAGTTCAGTTGAGCTCTTAGTCAGTTGCAAGCAAACGTGCAGGTACTGCTGTGAGTGAACCATAGACTGTAAAAAATATGGACATTGTCACTGTGACATCACCCATTGGTCTGCAAACTGACATTTTGAAGCCTCAAGTGTAGCGATTTGACCATCGCCATCTTGGATTTGGCCGTCGCCATGTTCGATTTTTGGAGCCAGAAGTTACCATATTTGGACGAGAGGGTGAAGCTTACCATAGCGCTAGCTGCTAGCTTGGTAGGCATGGCGCATTTACAATCTATGGTTAACAGTGATAATGCTAATGCTAATGCTAATTTTCGCTAGCGATTGAGACCATAAACTCATTAGGAAACTGTTTACTGAGGTAATAAATCAAGTGAGAAGTAGGGTTATTTTCTCATAGACTTCCATACAATTGGACTTCTTTTTGCAGCCAGTGGAGTCGCCCCTGATGGCCATTAGATTTAATGCAAGTTTTTGGCACTTCCACATTGGCTTAATTTTTCAGCCCCAGAGGTTGCCACTTGGAGTGAACGTGATTCGTTCCCAGGGAAACACTCACATGGAGGCCATTCTTTTCTCCAAACTAAAGGCCAATGTAGCTGGGAGTTAGCGCAAGATAATCTATGGCCTAATTCCTCACATGTTTACACTTACAAAGCCATATGAGCACAATCAACAGGTTATGGAGAGTCCCTTGGGAGCACTTGGCGTGTGAGTCAGTAGCTCAGCTTTATCTCTGGGGAACACTCCCAACTCCGGGAGTGATGTCCAAATTAGGAAATGTGCATCATGTAGCAGATAACATGTAGCAAACACTAGCAGCAGCTTGGGTAGCAACTCCTCCTGGATGTCCTGTACCTGCTGAACAATGTCAGACAAACACTGATTTTTTACATGAAACTGCTCACCAGTGCTGCTGCAGCTACGATGAGAGGAAAAGACTCACTGAGTGAGACTGAGTCAATACATGCCACCTCCCTCTTATTTCTATCCTGGCGATCCTGCTTGGATTGAAACATTGATCTGTTGGTGAACGTAAACACCTTGGGAGCATTATAGCAGTGTGGTCAGACTTTCTTTTAGTAGTCTTTCATCTGTTCGGCACCTATTTCTTGTTTTCATTTCAATAAAAAATATTTAAAAACCTGACATTTAGTTGCATACACCTTTTATTTGTTTATTTGACAGGGAAAATATACATTACATATATTGCACCAGATATATATATATATAGAGAGAGTGCATAAACAAAATTGCTGCATCTGTACTCATTGGATGTCGCATATTGTGTAGTACTGAAAGTACTACACAGTGAACGTCAGCCCTGAGTGATAGTCAGTGGCTCAAACTGCTGGAATCAGGCCCAGCAAGTCAAAGAGTGATGTTAAATGATAGATCAGTTAAAATCACTTAAAAGTCATTAAAAAACAGCATTAATCTTCATCTATTCAGTGTGGAAACTTTTAAAATATCAAGATTTATAAACAGAGTTTTTGCATGTTTGACAAAGCAACAGCACTTCTGGAAGCTGGGGATCATGAGGAATATACATCGTTCAGCTGTGTTAGTACAGTGGGTCGGACTACGTAGTTGAAGCTCGGGTCAAACACTGAATTATTTGGTGAACAAATCTTTTGAACGAATCCTTTTAATGAACTGATTCTAGTGATTCAGGGCACTGAAAGGAACTGCTTTGTCCATCACTATAAGCTCACATTCACTTTGGTCAGAGGGCGTGTTTCCGGAGCATGAAAGGCAACACCCTCCACTTTATTTGGAAGGTCCTGGCTCCAAACAGAAAAGATGGTGCAGACCATAAGCAGCACCTCTGGGCTTCAAACTGGCTCCAATGCTAACCAATCAGTGACATCACACCTTGCTATGTCCATCTTTATATACAGTCTATGACTATGACGATACTCTATGTGCCTCACCTGAAATGTAGCAGAATACTAAAACCATGCATTTGTCTGAAACCCATAGGTATATTCTTTAGGTGGCATTTGTAGGTAAGAACAACATCTTGCAACTTGAGCTACAGTAAGTGATGCCCAAATTAAAGCTTTGTGAAGCCGGCACCTGAAGATAATACATAACTCAAAAACCAGGCGATAAGCAAACTAAAATTGTTAGAAGGATAATATGAATTTGGTAGCCTCTGATGCAAATTAGTCAAACAGTATATGGAACCACAATTAAGACACTTCATCAGTTCATCAGTCTGGTTTTAAACTTAATTTCAGTGACTTATTAACATAAGCATGTTGGACTCATCCACAATGTCATTCTCCTAGGACCAAGTGTGGTGGGTTTTTTTTCAGCATAGATGTATTTCCCATTGTGCTACCACTGGAAATGTATAAGCTGATGTTGCTGCTGTTCCCACTGTTGTTGGTTACAGCTTTCTCAATTTGTTAGTACAATAGTAATTGGGTTAGGGATAATCACTTTGGTCATTGAAGGTAAGAAAGTTGTATGCTGAAGCCAAGCCTATATCAAGTGTACAGTAATGCAAGTATAACATTTCTATATTCACTTTAGCTGTTGGAACAAATTTCTGGAGTCAAAAATAAATCTAATAGGAAAAAAATGCTAATCGAATGCTGAAATTACTATTTGAATGTGTTTTTTTTTTTTTTATAAATGTGTTGGCTGACGTTAGCAGATCTCACCCTTCTCATCTTGGCCTACCCACGAGAAAATAAATTGCTTTCGTCACATCTGATGAACAGTGAGTTTTCTGACTCTGACTGAATCACAATCTCACATTCAATGTGCTAATGTTAACCTCTGACATTTACAATATCAGAAGTGGCAGAAAGTGATGCACCCACGGAGATCAACACTCCTGGCCATTTAAGAAGCAATGTGTGGAAAGTTTATGGATTTCCATCAACAAATGGAAAAATTTAAAAAAGCACTATGGGGTTTGGACCCAGAGCTCCTACTCGTACTATCGTTTGCTATCATCCCGACCCAAAAAACATGTCATGTATTGATGTAAGCACATACTGGCGTGGATTTATTTATATTTCAGTTAGGTGCATAGTTTAATTACTATGGTCCTGTACAATAAAAGATTATTTAATATTGATATTTTAGTTAATGTTATTTATTTTGTGCCTAAGCGTAATTATTACTTAGCAAGAAAGCCATCACCTGTTTATTGGTAATGTTGCCCTCTAGTGGACAGAACAAATTAACAATCACATGCTGATAGTGGCATTGGCAATGCATAAGCCTGTGTATACAGTGTATAGGCACATAGTAAATATTTCTAATGGGCTAAATTTGAGCATTAAAATTTCAAATATAATTTGAATATTAAAAATTATAAGGAATGAAATTTGAATTGGATTATAGATGAAGACTGGCAGCACTAATGTTCAACATCGCTAGTGAGAATGCAATTGTTCACACAGTTCAAAATGTTTTTCTTCTTTCAAATCCAAGAGAATGTAAGAATAAATGATCAGAAAAAACAGCAAGACTTACTTTTTAACCTTTCTTTATTGTGTCCAGTTTCTTTTGGTAAAGACCACTGTTGAATGCAAAAATAGACTGGATCAAATTAATTGATACATTTTGTGCTGGAAGTGCTACTTTTATCACTTGGTGATGCCTCGACCCATGATTGCTTTCTTTGTGTTTCTCTCTGGTCTCAGGAGGATTATGTAACATTTGGGTCCAAACAGTGCCACTAAGAGGCCAAAACTGGAGGCCAGGATGGCAAATACCTCCACTGCGTCTGCATATTTGCCTGGGGAGTTGACATAAGCTGGGACAAAGGCCACCCACACAGCACAGAAAATCAACATGCTGAAAGTGATGAGTTTGGCCTCATTGAAGTTGTCTGGAAGATTCCTTGCCAGAAATGCTAGCAGGAAGCTGAGGATAGCCAATAAGCCAATATAACCCAGCAACACCGCAAACCCAACAGTGGACCCAACTACACACTCATAAACTATCTTGTCATTGTGGTATTGAGTGTTTTTATGAGGAGCTGGTGAGGAGGAGACAAGCCACGCAGTGCAGATTGCTGCCTGGATGGATGTAAGAGCCAGAACTGTCCCTCTCTGCTGCACAGCACCAAACCACTTCAGAGTGGCTCCACTTCCTGGTTTGGAGGCCTTGAACACAGCCAGAACCACCATGGTTTTCACCAGGATACATGAGACACAAAGCACAAAGCTAATCCCAAATGCTGCATGTCTCAGCTGACATGTCCATAGTCTGGGACGGCCAATGAACAGCAGTGAGCAGAGAAAACATAGTTTAAGAGAGATTAAGAGCAAGAAACTCAGTTCTGAATTGTTGGCGCGTACCATTGGTGTGCTGTGATGGCGGGTAAAGATTCCCAGGACAACAACACAGATAAATGTGCCCAGCAATGATGTGGTTGTCAAGCAGATACCCAGAGGCTCATGGTAGGAGAGGAACTCAATTTTCTTAGGAACACAGTGGTCACGCTGGGGGTTGGACCAGAAGTCCTCTGGACAACTCGTGCACTCCATAGAGTCTAACAAAAGTAGGGGAAGTGTTGAGATACATATTATAAAAATAAAATATTGAAAAATGAACACCCACCTGTATTATTGCTGATCTTTCCCTCAGAACAAGGAATGCAGTCAAAACAGCACTCAGGTTGACCCTTCTTTCTTGCAACGCGGGTACCTGGAGGACAACTCTCACTGCACACTGACTGGGGTGGCTGTATGATGAGAAATATATACATCTGTCATTCTATACTATTATACACTGCTAAAATTGAAAACTGATCTACAGTCCAAATCTGAAAACAAAGAATTGACCTCTTTGAGTTGAAAGTTCCAGAAGATTTTGTTTTCATCCAGTGTGAGTTCTTCACCTTTCAATGCTGACTTCTTAACCTCACCCACATTCTGAACTTTTGTTCTTCCATCAGGGAGCCACAGCCAGTTCATGATATCATATACTGGTAAAGCATCACCATTCTCATCAAATGATACTTGATCACCAAATGTTGTGGTGAAGTTGACCTTTTGTAAATAATGTACAAGCTGCAAATGGATGAGAGAGAGAAAAAAAATAGTTACACAGATAACGAGTGTGACAGACTCCAACAAAATCCTACTATCCTACTGTTTTGATGATTTTGAACTTTCTACATTTTAACTACTAAGACACCCTGAAATTCAGGATTTCTCGGGATGTTTTTTAAATGGTTTAATATCATTATCACTGTCACAAAACATAATCAGAATTAATTTTATCTGTCTACTGCTGGGTTTAAGTAATTGATTAAATAAAATAGCTTAATTTAAAAGAATTTTGTAAGAAAATGATGAAATTAATAGCCAGAGTATAAATATCATTATTAATAGTGTCTTGTTTTCCATAATATTCTGTTCTCACAAGACTACAACCAGTAAGTACCTCATGGTGTAGCAGCTGTTTTAAAGCATTAACAGGTGAAGCGTAAGTTGATATCACACCTGCCATGGCTCCAGTCTTTGCAAAGTGGCACAGCTGTGCCTGCTGAAAGGCCCTCTGCCTGGCACACACTGCAGCATGTCATCGAGGGCGTACGCCAGAGCATACACAGCCTTGTACACATTGTACTCAGGCCTGAGATTAGAAAGATCCAAAAACTCAGTATCCACATTCTCTAGGTCCTCATCTCCAGTGCATAGTGCTCCCCCAGATTCCATCCATCCTGCTGGAGGTGGTGCAAATCTGCACTGAAATGTGTCTTCCCAAAACTGGTTTACCTGAAATGTATCCAAGACAGTATTAACAGAAATTAAAATATTTTATTCCTGCAATTTCAGATAAAATTGTAAGCTTAATCTCTCACTATGCTATTTTCATAATTATTGCTGTCATGTTGGCCAGGACGTATTCTTAATAGGAAATCCCTGAAGCCTGGTAATTCTCCTCGACGGATGGCAATGCCCAGTGTGCCACCTAGGTACGGCATGAGTCGGGGTGTTTGCAGCACAGCAGCTGCTGTCCAGGCTTCACTGGCAATCCACTGCAGGCCTGTCACATTCTGCCTCACCACCTGTGCAATGCATTATATCAAATATAATATTATATATTCAGAAAAATACAGTGTACCTTGAAACAAATAATTTGTCTACCACAATTCTATTGTCTGGCTTTAGTCATATAATCACAGATATTAGTTCATTTTTAAGAGATAGGATCTCAGTTTAATGTAGGGTCTGCATGCTGCATTTTATGTTAAAAGAGAGAAGTTATAATAACATGAGTAAAATGCAAGGCTGAAGCTCATTTTATAACCTGATCGATTTAATCTTATTATTAGAACAATTTTATTATGCCTGCCATTGTTGGAAAACAGCCCTTTGATACCTACACACTGATGGAAATCCACAAATATATTCAAACATTTAAAGTAATTATTTTATCTAGCTGAATCTTCAGGTCAAACAGGTCAAAATTTTGACATATACAGTATACAGTTAACATTATCAAACATTGTCAAAGAATTTGACCCAATGACAATCAACTGGATCTGAAACTTGAGTTGTAGATTGTTTTAGTTCATAGAAAATGATGATAATCAGGAATTTGGTTAGTCACTTTTGGTTTAGACAAACAAACGAGCATAATGATTCATCATGTTATGTTTCCTAAAAAACATGGATTATTTAATAATGCCAACCTCTTCCATCAACGGAATCATGTGGCCTTCATGTGCAAACACCATGACAACACGGGCTGTTGATGTCTTTATCGAATGTACAATCTTCCTAAGTTCATTTGGGTCACTGTCCCAGGGCAAAACCTCTAGGTAGGCCAAACAACCTCCACCAGATTGAGCCAGGTCAGACTGGAAGGACTGGGCAACATGGAGTCCATAGTCATCACTGGTGACCAGCAGACCCACCCAAGTCCAGCGGAAGCGTTTTAGAATCTGAATCATAGCACGCACCTAAGTGGATATATTGAGAGGAGGGATTAGTGCACAGACAAGTATATTCTTTTAAAATAACAAATACAACTGCAACTTGTATTTGTAATACATTATATTATTATATGAATTTCACAATGCAATCACAGTTAATTAATTTCCTTCAGAGAAAACAAAAGATTTCTGTTATTAGGGACCTGTTTTTATGAGCTTGCTGCTCTGCCTGTGAAACATATTTTGTAGTTCTCAATTTTGCTAACAGGGTTTCACCTGAAAAGCATCACTTGGGATCGTTCTAAAGAAGGATGGAAATCGTTGCCGATCACTCAGGCAGGAACATGTGGCAAAATAACTCACCTATAAAGAAACATACAGAATGCACACAAGTAACTCTTCTCATGCAAGTCAGACCCAGACAAAATATTTGTGTATTTTAACAATGCTCATTCAAAAAAGAAATTAATTAAAATACAGAACATTAAAAATACAACAACAAAAGAGATAATAGACAGGAAACTTACCATGGGCATTTTGTATAAACCTAAGACATTGGAGGCGGCGATAGTAAATGTTGAGAAGGAATCACCCACAATCCCCAGGACTGGAGGGGTCCCTAAACAGTTCTCCTGAAGCTGAAACTGCTCCTCTCGGCCACTGGCAAGTGATAACGCACCACTGAATCCAATAACAAGTGCACCACAGTTGTCATAAAGACTGTATCCCAGAGTCACATTAGGTAGCAGGTTGGAGTTTCTGTTGATCTCATCAATAGCAAAGGCCATAGTCTGAGCATGTCTGAACCCTAGAGTGTCAAATCTATAACACAAAATGTCAGTATTAATGTCTAAAAATTAATATGTCATTGTGAGGACTGATGTTGATTACACATTATACAGCTATAATGATATATTTTTACAGTTGTAATTTAATCTTTTAAAACTATCACAATTACTGTCATGAAAACATATATTATTTACATTTCATAAGAATTTCAGTACAGTGACATTTTTTTCCTTGCCGTGAATACTCTGAGCAGAACAGAATAATTTGCACATATCTGTGTTGTCTGCTGTATGTATGTTAGACTTACCCTTGGCAGCTGGGCTGACGTGGCTCTGAGCTAAATGTCCAATCAGGGAAGACAGAGGTGTAGTGGACTTCAAACAGCCCACCCAGAATCACATCACCAGGCTTGTGCATCCCATTAAGATGAAACTGTCTCCATAATTTACAAGATAAGGAAGGAGAGGAAAACACAGATAATAAAGAAGAGGAAGAGAAAAAAATCAAAATCAAGTAGACACACAAGAACAAATGTGTGTCAAGAAAAGCCCCCATAACTGCCTTCCTCCCCTCACCCCTGTTTCTATTCTTCATACAAGGTTGCTTAATTTTATATGCAGCGCTGCATCATCCCTTTTGGATGTATTTCGTCATTGTTTAATCTTTCACACCACGCATCAGCGCATGGGCCTTGGGGGCAGGACATATTACACATATCATTTTAATTGTGTTAATATACTGTAGCAATAGAATAGGTTTAAGTAGGTGGCTGGTTAGGAAGGTGTGACTGTCCCTGTGGGGTGTTGGTCAGGACACAGGAGCCAGGTATTTCTGTCAAGATATAGAGTCCAGTAATTGTTATTGTGCCGTTATATGTTTTAATTGTGACCTGCCGAAGGGGCTGCAGATGAAAATTCTTGTACAATACATCACATGGTAACATTTATGTTTAACACTGTACATGGTCCCAATAAATACATAAATAAATAAAAAAATAAATAACTTGTAATTTATAGTAATGGGTGTGGTGTGTTGTCTCGGAAAGATACAGAAATGGAAGTTAGAATATAATATACAGTACTTCATAGTAAAACTGCATCATGCTCACTACAGAGGGAAAATTATACTATTTATAAAATAATATCTAACTTAACATCTAATAACACTACCATAAATTTCACAAATGGTAATAACTAGAATATAGAAAACTTAAATCAATAAATGAGAAATAAACACTGCACAGAAATTAGTCTGGCCAGAGCTCGCTGTACATAAATAACAATACTAGTAAGAGAGCTACAGTTGGGTGACAAATTAAAGGAAAAACTGGTACAGGTCTGAATGCTTGACCCCTACAGTGAAGGGATCTGGTGACTCTGTTATGCTGTGGGGGGCATTTTGCTGGTATGGCTTGGGTCCACTTGTCCCCTTAGTGGGAAGGATCACTGCAAATCAATACAAAGTATTAACCTTTATCCTATGATGAAACGTTTCTATCCTGATGGTGTTCATCCCTCCAGAAGAGTTCCAGAAACTTGCAGAATCAATGCCAAGGCTGAGGAACACCATTCTTCAAAAAGTTATTCCCCCAATCAAAACATATCTGGGCCAGTTTTGGCCTAGATACAGCACACTCAAAACTGGCTAATCTGGATGTGATATGATATGATATGAGATATGATTTACTGTGGTACTGAATTAATCATAAAATTTTAGAGGTGAAGCTCAGTGTAGGTGCATACACACTGATAATGTTAACAATTGGGAAGGTAAAATTCTCTGGAAATGCTCCCAGAAGATTATTTTTCTACAGCAAAGTATCCTCCTCCTCTTATAAAAATGGAATTCACTGTTCTGTGTTAGTCCAGGTATTATTGTCCTAACAGTCCAGCCACAGTCCCCACCTCTAGCCTAAGAACTGGTTTTCACTGCCTTGTTTGGTGCAATTAGGGTTGAACCCTACATGTGCCCAATTGAACTGATTAACTGATAGCACCTTGTTGGGGGCTGCACAGATTAAGGCAGCTGTCTTTCCAGTGACACACAAATGCTTTATCCACAGGTCCCGGAATTTGCAAACCATGTTGACTGTGGTGACTGCAAAAACAATGTTGCTAGGCCTGTTGCTGGCAAACAGGAGTGCATTGCCAAAATGCCACCATTCCATGCAAGATGTGGGCCATATGAACATTAGGAATGTGGGCCAGTTCTTGTTTATTTGGTGCGTTCTTGGTTGACATGTGGTATTGCTATGGCTTTCTTGTTGTCCGGATCTGGCAAACAGGAATTGAACGCCCCAGTGCCATCATTCCATGCAGTGCTTGGGCCAAATGAGGATATGGAATGTAGGCCGGATCAGGGCCAGAATAAAAAGGAACTGGTCCAGATTTGGGCCAGATATTGTTTATTTGGTTCATTTTGGTTGACATGCAGTAATGCTATGGTTGGCTTGTGGCCCGGATCTGGCAAACAGGAGCGGGCCACCCAAATGCCACTATTCTATGCGGTATGTGGGCCACATGAAAGTGTCGGGTGTGGGCCAGATATGGGCCACAGCAATTTTGCTATCTGGGTTACCCAGCTGCTTTTTCAAAAAAATACTGGAGATGCAGCTATTTCCATCTATACTCCTAAACTCTGGAACAGCCTACCAGCACACATGAAACAGGCAACCTCAGTAGAGCCTGAACATGTTGCATTACAATAGCTCACATTATGTAATCACTAATTATTAAATTAATACAAATTTTCTTGTCTAGTGTGTAAAATTATCTTTGAATTGATAAAAAATGGAGCTCATGGTTGTAGCAGGATAGAAGATCAACAGAAAGTCTTTTCCCAACAAACTGGGTCTCAGAATCTTCAAAGAATTTTCAGCACTTCATATCTTTATTTTTTTTAAATATCTATGAGTACATTAGAGTAATAAGTTCATTGCATATATACCTATATATTTCCCTTTTTATTTCCATTTGTAATGCTGCAATATCAGTTGTATACAACTGTCACTGTCCAGTCTATACAAATGTGAACTAAATCAACATTTATTTTTAAACATCATTGAATATTGAATAGAAATGCATTTTTACAAGGTTAACTTCAGGGATATCACTTCTTTTCTTTTCCCATTAGATGCTGTTTTGTATTCTTTTCAGGCTTCAGTAAAATAATATAACACTTTGGAGCGAACAGACAGGACAACAAGCCAAAGCTGGAGGCCAGAATGGCAAATGACTCCACTGCATCTGCATAATTTCCAGGAGAGCTGATATAAGCAGGGATGAATGCAAGCCACACAGCACAGAAGATCAACATGCTGAAGGTGATAAACTTGGCCTCATTGAACTTCTCCGGCAACTTTCGGGCTAGAAAGGTCAGAATGAAGCACAGACAGGCCTGCAGACCAATATATCCCAGAACACACCAGAATGCAAGGCTAGAGCCCACACTACACTCAAGTATGATTTTTGAACGTTCATATTGCGTATTTCGGGATGGGTAAGGGGGAGCATCAATGAGCCAGGCAGCACAAATAATCACCTGAATCAGAGTGCAGCTAAAGATAATGGCCCTCTGTTGTTTGGGCCCCAGCCACTTCATAATGTTGTTTCCTGGCCTGGTGGCAGTGAAAGCAGCCAACACCACCAGAGTCTTCCCCAATATGCAGGAGATGCAAAGTGAAAATGTGATGCTGAAGGCTGTGTGGCGCAGCATGCAGGACCAAGCTGTTGGCTCTCCAATGAACACAAGAGAACACAGGAAACACAGAGTCAGCGCAAACAGGATGAAGAAGCTGAGTTCAGAGTTATTCACACGGACTATGGCTGTGTTTCTGTGATGGAAGAAGACTGCAAGGACCGCTATAGTAAGACAGGCACCCACAACAGAGATCACTGTTAGGGCTATACCCAAGGAATCATAGGCCAAGAACTCCACTTTCTTTGGGATGCAGGCTGTTCTGTCTTTGTTTGACCAGAAGTCCTCAGGACAAAATGTGCACTCTATGGAATCTAAAGAGTAAGAAAATGTTTAAAAGAAATACAAAGGAATAGTTTATTTAAAACAATTCCATATTCAAATATCACCTGATTGCAATGAAATATATTAGATATAATTGTCATCTTTATTGCTTGGTTGAAAGCTCACTTGTCTGATTGCTAATTTTGCCACTGTCACATGGTACACAGTCAAAGCAGCAGACAGGCTCCCCACGACGGACAGCCTTCCGGGACCCTGGAAGACAGCTGGCACTGCATACAGACACCGGCACCTAAGGAGCACACAGACAATAGTGTCTTTCAGCTCTGCAGTGTCAAATCAGTGTGCCGAAATGATTATTTATTTTAATTATTGGTTATTTACAGTACTTGATTAGTCTATTGACAGAAAAAAAAGAAAACATAATTTTTCAAGCCATTTATCATGAAAAATTATAATATTTAATAATATTTCCAGGTTCCAGCTTCTAAAATGTGATGATTTGCTGGTTTTCTCTGTTTTACCTCTCTGTAAATTCAATGTCTGCATTTTGGATATAACAAACTTTAGATTCTAGGAAGTTGTGATGTGCATTGTTCTATTATCTGACATTTTATAGACCAAACAATCCACAGCTGTTTAATACACAGTAAAATAATAATTAGTTGTGGCCTATACATGTTCCTGAATGCTTTAGTCAGAAAATGCACCCAGGAAGAAAATGGCAGAGAGGCTTAGCAGAGATTTTCACACACAGGGCTAATTTTTTATGAGCTATTTATCAATCTGTCGTTCAATTAAACAACAAATAGCTCTATGAAATTTATATGAAATGCATGTAACATAATAATAATGGGAACAATTGTGGCTGCAGAATATTCACCCATTGCTGTTTCAAAAAATGGCCATAACATGAAAGCGTGCTTTTGTGCCTGTGTGTTTGGAATGCAATGTTTCATTTGAATACAGTCAGCATACAAATGAAACATTACTAACATCTTATCGTATTTTATAAGAATTTAGCCATAGGAATACATCAGGACTCATTAAAACACAAGATGGGTCATATGATGGGTGTTTGCATCTCTACTACACATGCAAACAAACTCATGCCCAGCTTGTCCCTTGCACTTGACTTGCCTCCACCTCAAACTACAGAGCTTCAGCAATGTTGGTATTTGATGAAGGTAAAAACACAGTATGAGCAGCTTGCCTCATTCTGATGACCTGCCCACACTATCCTGTCCTCCTGGATCACCAGCTCCTCTCCGGCAGGCTTTGTTCTATCAAACAACCCCACGTTGACAAACTCAATGTTACCACCTGTGCCTCTCTGCCAGTTGATGATATCATAATAGGGTGTGGAATCACCCTTCAGGTCAAAGTTCACCTCCTCCCCAGCAATGCTGAACGTCACTTCCTGGAGGTAGTGTTGGAGCTTGAAAGACAATAAATAATATGAAATACTCAAGCAAGATTTACAGTGCAATAATCAATAAGAATACTAGACAATACCTGCCAGGGTTGTATGTTGTTGCTTTGTGC
This sequence comes from Thunnus thynnus, assembly GCF_963924715.1. Taxonomy (NCBI): domain Eukaryota; kingdom Metazoa; phylum Chordata; class Actinopteri; order Scombriformes; family Scombridae; genus Thunnus; species Thunnus thynnus. Next base: position 22,019,522 of record NC_089523.1, on the reverse strand, counting down.
ACATGAGTTGTTGAGGAAAGGCCCTTGGTCTGGTTGACAGAGTAGTAGGTTGTGCAGGGAATGAGCAATTGCATATACAGCCTTATAGACATTATAGGCAACTCTAAGACTGGATGTATTCATGTAAGCTGAATGCTGATCCAACAGGGACTCCTGCCCTGAGCAGGGAGGCAACCGGGAACTAGAGGACAGAGAAGGACTGCAACCGTACAGAGCCTCCCACAGCTCCTGCACCAGTGGATTATTGGGATACATCTGAGGGTTTACTGTCAGCAGGTAGTCACCGAGTTTGGAGATATGACCTTTTCTAATGCCAAACCCAATAGTGCCCTCCAGGTAGGGGTAATACTCGCTCCCTGTAAAGACAGATGCTGTGACCCAGGCCTCGCTAGCCACCCACTGGATTCCAGTAATGTTCTGTGTCATGTAGTCCCTCAAGAAAGGTGTCATCTCCCCCTCGGTTGAAAAGAGCACCACCACTTTTGCCAAGGAGCTACGCATTACCTTTACAGATAATTAATTTTCACAAGGAGGAGAGAAAAGAAAAAGAAGCAAAAGAAAGAAAGTTAAAACTAAGTCTAGTCAACCCTAACCCAAGATTGTCTCATTTTACAGACAGCTCATACCATCAAAATCACTTAAAACATGCTATAATCACGTAAACACTATTCACACAGGGGCTTTAATGGGATTGATTTGTCATCAGCGTCTACTATAAGATGTCTTGAGGTAAAATAAAAACTCTTTTTTGTCTGTAACACTCAAATTTAGTGTGTATTTGTGTCTACCTGCAAGATCTCCTGAACCCTCTGGCGATTGTAGCGCAGAGGGATCATTTCTTGGTATGCTACACACACTTTGGTTCCCTGTAGTTCTCTCAGTAAACCTCGCATAGCAAAGCGCCCATAATCAGTGTCCCCTCGCACCAGCCCCACCCAAGTCCAGTTGAAGCGGACCAGCAGCTGGGCAATGGCCTTCACCTGGGATCAGGAAACAAAACAAAGTAAAACAAAGTAAACTGATATCAAACAAACCATTCATTTTTTTTTTTTTTTTTTTTTTTTTTTTAAATATGTACTGGCTCTTGGTTTTGTCTAGCACTGCAAAATAATATAATATATCATCACTGCCAGGTGAAAGCTTTGTAAAACTATTTTTGGTGGTAATCTGCATCTCTGTTGGTTGAAATAATTTTACAATCATTTGCCATCCAGATAAAAACACAGCATTCGTGTTAGTAAAGAATTGTTTTAACTTGAGTTTAAGAGCCACAAGGTTTTCACAGGACAATACTGGACATCATCATAGAAACATATGATGTTTTCAAAAATGTCTTCATATTGATGCAGCACTGAAAATCATCAAAACCCTTATAATCTAAAAGCCAAACCCTCACCTGATAGTCATCATTAGGGATTACTCTGAAGAAGTTGGGATATTTTATTCTGTCAGCGAAACATGAACATGTTGAGAAGTAGCTGATCTGGGTTACAAAGGGAAAATAAAGAACAGATTAAAGGGTAATATTTTGAGAACACATGTTTTTGGGGTATTATAACAGAACATAATCATCCTAACTAACCATTGGGATTCTGAACGGCTGCAGCATTCTTGATATCACGATGGACTGGGCAGAACCAGAATCCCCGATCACAGCAAGGAGTGGAGAGGCACCTCTGCACATGGGAGAGTGGTCCTCACTCAAACCGTTCAACACAGCCAGAGCAGCCCTCTGGCCAGTCAGCGGATGTGAACATGAATCAAGGATTTTGTAGCCAAGGGTGTAATTGGGCAACAGCTCCATATTCTGGTTTATCTCCTCCACTGCCAGCCTCATAGTCTGAGCCCAGCGGAAAGCCCTAGGATCAAAACTGTACCTCAGCAGACACATATGCACACACCACACACACATTGATTTTTATTTTTCAGGTTCCTAATTATCCAACAATTTCCATCACCACGCCAGCTAAACATGCAAAATGTAAAATTTGTATACAAACATACATACAAATTCAGCATAAATGAATAACATTTCCAATGATTGACAACTGTCTCAGAAAATATGTTTTTAAATGAAAAATGAATAATAATTTAATGTCTTTTCTTTGATTGGTTTTTTGGAGCACATGCAGTAATTTTCAGGAAACATTTTGGAAATTATTTAGAAATGATTTGGGAATTACAGACACACCTTTTCTCTCTGGAACTTTCTTTGCTAAAACCCAAATATCTTACTCAAACTCAAAGTGCAGGTCAGGTCAAGCCATCAATGTATAAAAGACTATCTTATTTGGTGTCAGGTTAAATTATTAACCTAAAACCTAAAATCTGGTGAATATAATTATTGTACTGTATTTATTTATTGGGACAGTGTACAGTTTTTAACATAAGCTAAGTTACATCTGCAGTCCCCCACAATCAAAATGTACAACAGCAGATCACATACAACCACAATGTCAATTAGAAATGAATAATGTAAACTTGTCGAATTAAAAGCAAGACTACCTGCGCTAATAAGAAGACCATAGATGAAGTTTAGACTCAGTGGCCACAGAGCTGGTCTTTAGTAGATTTTTTAATTTGGCCTTGAATGTATTGATTGAACTGCAGTTCTTCATATCATCAGGTAGGGTATTCCACTGAGTTGTGGCGTTCACAGAGAAAGCTGACTGTTCAAATGCAGTGCGACGAAATGGTATGGTACAATCTTGTATAGAGGATATTCTGGAGGATCTAATAGAGCTTACTAAGTGAGTGTACACAAAGTCACATAGTGGAGGAGGAGCCAAACCATTTAAAATTTTATAAACTAGACACAAATTTGAGAATAATCTAAAATTCTCAAGGCTTGATAAATTGTATTTCTCCAGTACCCTACAGTGACGGAAATGCATTAGCTTTTTGTCCAGAGTTTTTAGAGTTTGTTTGTATAAGGACTCATAATCCATTTGATAGAATAAAAATGTCACAACATGTTTTTTGAGACAAAATCACACAGCATCCAGCTGAATATAGTAAGTTAAATTCAAACCTATTAAACTCACCCATAGCATTTCACTGGCAGTGGTCTGTAGGTGCAGTTGAGGTCTGGCATCTCCTGGATATAGTGAAGGGGGAAGATCCCCCCGATAACATAGTCACCCTCTGCCACAAAGCCTGGCTCAAAGCTGTTTTGAAGAATGCACACTTTGGCTGCAGATGGGGATAGAGAGGTGAAGATGGAAATTGGGGCATAAGTTAAAGTGAGGACCCAGACAGAGTAAATCAAGGGAAATATGGCAAGTGGAATCATATTGCTAAACATCCCCCAGGTAGAGAGAGAGCAGGGAATGAGACAAGTTATATAGTGTATCCCCTGTAACCCTCGCTAACCCAGCAGCCACGCCTAATTTACTAAAGTGGGTTGTTGGAGACTGAATGACAAAGATAAATGACGTAACAGGACCTTTTTTTTACCATACATAAAAAATATGATTATATTTGTAAAAACCATGAGCACTTCAACTTGTGATATGCAATCTCAGTTGCCAGTTGATTAGGAATACATAACTAAAACTAATGCAATCTAATGCAGATGTTACAGCCTTCATGAGAGTTATAACAATCAGTTTATGCTCAGTGGAATGCTTGAATGGAAACACCATTCAGACAGTATTTCTATAGTTCATATTAACAACAAAAAAAGAAAGAACAAATACAGTTTTTTTTATGAATATTTGTTTCATACAAATATTTTACAAATTATTTGTTTTCGGGAAGAAAAAAAACATGTCAAATACCAGTGCACAGGTCAGTTACATCTCTATCTCAGTCTCTGTCCTCTGCTCCGCTGTTAGTCTATCAGGAGGTCTCAATGAGGGGAGTCACATCCACCTGCTACATGACGCACATTTCCTAGTTTGGACAACACTTCTGAAGTTGTTCCCCAGGGATAAAGCTGAGCTACTGACTAGGTATGTTCAGAGGGCCCAGTATTTGTATTTGTATCTGTATTTGTATTTGTATTTGTATTTGTTGAGGCAGCAAAATTATTTGTATTTGTATTTGTATTCGAATAAAAGTGGAAAGAGGCTTAAAAATCCTGGTTTTGTTTTTATGATGCTTTTAATTTTATAAAATTAAAATGTTACAATAAGTGTTTATGAATAAACTACCTTACAAAGGAGGTCACAACACCGGGTCTCAAACCGGAGTCTCCCAGATCATAGACGACTGCGCTGACTACCGAGCTAAAACTTAACTCATTGCCTCATTGCAGACATACTTCTACCTATTTATACACCCATAACACAGAGACAGCACACCGTGTTACCGTGTAGAGAAGAACTTCATAGGCGATTATTGCTTTTGCACTTTTCATTTATTGCCTATTTTTTACAACCTAACTTTGTGGAAAGGAGAAGGGGAACAACAGGTTATGGAGAGTCTCTTGGGAGCACTAGACTCTCATAAAGATAACCTATGTTGTACACTAGGTGAGACAGTTAATGTAGGCCTGGCCTCCTGAGGTTCACTAATGCAGGTGCTGCATAGCACGAAAGCCTGAGTCCACAAAATGATTTAAATATTCACTTTACTAGTTTTTGTGCATTAATATTTTCTCAATTTAAATATTATTTTGAAAATTCCCATGTAATCTGTCATATGGAAACATTTCTGACAATGCAAATGAATTTTCATAATGTGCTGAAATTATAATATAAGCATAGAAATAAAATTAAAGTTCATAACAAAAATGCATGGTACCAATTTCTGTCTTTCTATATTTTCTGTCTGAATAATATCAATATAATAATAGTATGAATAAAAACTAGTAAAAAGGGTTAAAAAGAGTTTGATGCAGAATGAGGGAGCTCAATCATAGCATATTACATACAGTGCAATAAAACAGATAAGCTAGTTATATTGCAAAACTATCACAATGTTTGCAAACTCCTGTCATGTATGATCAATTGCAGCAGCTGAGTTTTTAGGTTTCAACTATTTGCTTTTATCTGATAATCTGGAAGTAGTATAAAATGATTTTTATTACACTTTAAGTGTGATGAGATGTAGACTGGAGTATTAACAAGATAAAACCTGTGACTTCTTCTTTAATATGTCCAACTATAAAAATCTTTAAAGAATAACTTAAAACCTCATGTCTTTGTTAGCCTCCAGTCGTTTAAAGGAGACATATTGAGCAAATTTCCAGATCCATATTTGGCTTTGCTGGAATATCTTTACATGACTTACAGTCTAAAAAAACTCATTTAACTTATATATGCTCTTCATGCCCCTCAGTTCAGCCTCTGTCTGAAACAGGCAGTTTTAGCTCCTGTCTCTGACCTGGGATGGGGATTTGGGAATGCTTTTCGGCAGTCCTGTACAACAAAACTAAGGAGTGTCTCTTCAGTTTCTAGAGGCACTAGAAAGATGCAACAGCAACATAATTCTGTAATCTCGTTTTTAACAATACTTACTGTTAATATTTTACAATGTGCACATGTAAACACCAAACAGTCTAAAAGAAAGGAAAATATAAATACAGAATTTTACAGTTCTCAGTATACAGACATATTAGTCCAGGGCGTCACTGAAATGAGTCCTTTGGGGCAAAAAGTGAGCTTTAACACAACTTCAGGATCTGTACCTGCAGCCACATGAGAAACAGTCGAACACTGAGATTTATATGGTGAGTGTTGTTTTTTTTAATCAATTCTAAACAGTTTTATGGCCAGGTATACTTTTACCTTTAGTCCAGCCACTTCTTGGGAAACCTAAACCTCATCCATCAACACTTAATTTTTTTTTCTATATTGCTTTTACTCAGTGTGGTGGAGGGGTTTGCCTACACCCATGACACTGGGGCCTGTGTTGTCAGGTCTGATTGAGCAAGTTCAAAACCCTTATCAAACAGTGTCTTTGTTCCTGAGGGGAGCTCACTGAAGAGCGTCTAGTGGCTAGGCCTGATTGGCCTTGGCATGCTGACCCCAAGCTATGATGACTGGCTCTAGGATCGTGGAACATCACCTCTCTAGTGGTGGCTGCTCCTTCGCATTGAAAGGAGCAAGACGAAGTGGTTTGAGCATTGGATTAGGATGCCTCCTGCACACCTCTAAGTGGAGGGCACATCCAACTGGGAGGAGACCACCCGGCAGCATAAACAGGTGAATTGTAAGTTGTTATCACATCTGCCATGGCTCCAATTTTTGCAAACTGCCACAGCTGTGCCTGCTGAAAGGCCCTCTCCCTGGCACACAGTGCAGCATGTCATCAAGGGCATACGCCAGAGCATACACGGGCTTGTAAATAATGTACTCGGGCCTGAGGTTAGACACATCCAAATGTCAGTCTCCACATTCTCTAGACTATCCTGTCCAGTGCATAGTGCATAGTGCTGGAGGTGGCGCAAATCTACATTGAAATATGTACTCCCAAAACTGCCTCACTTGCGGCAAGAAAATCAAGATTAGAATAATGATGATAACGTGACAAGTCAGTTCTGATCAGGCAGTGAGATAAAGAAAAAGGCCATCACTATGTTATTTTCAAAGGTGTTGTTGTAGTGCAAGTCAGGATGTATTCTGAAAGGCCTGGTATTTCTCCTCGATGAATGGCGATGCTCAGTGTGCCGCCCAGGCATGGCATGAGGTCGTGGGACTGGAGCGCAGTAGTTGCTGTCCAGGCTTCACTTGCAATCCACTGGTGGCTTTTAACATTCTGCTTCACCACCTGTGCATTGCAGGGTTATTGATGAGTTATTGATGATGTTCATGTCTTATTAATAGTTAAGTCTGCAGTTAAAGAAACGAGCTGAAAAACTGTTTTTTTTCCACATTTTTTTCATACACATTCCCCATGCCTATCCCTCCCCTTACATTTCACTATACACAATTTGTTTTAGGTTCCCTCAGGACAAAAGCCTGAACATGTTACATTACAATAGCTCACAGTATGTAATCAGTAATTAATACTGATTATAAACTGTAAGCTAATAATTATTATTAAATTACTACTGATTTTCCTGTCTAGTGTGTAAAACTCTAAACTCATTAACTTTGGATTGGAGCTCATAGTTGTAGCAGGGCAGAAGATCAGCAGAAAGTCTTTTCCCAACAAACTCAGCCTCAGAATCTTCAAAGAATATTGAACACTTCACACCTTTATTTCTTTAAAATATGTATTAGTACATTAGAGTGATATGGTCCTTGCATATATACTTATTTACTCCCTGTACTACTGCACTACATTTGTAATGCTGCAATATCAGTTGTATACAACAGTCACTGTCCAGTCTATACAAATGTGACCTAATCACACTTAATTTAACATTGAAACATTTATCTTTAAACATTACACATTGAATAGAAAATCACATTTACAAGGTTAACTTCAGGCATATCACTTCTTTTCTTTTCCCATTAGATGCTGTTTTGTATTCTTTTCAGGCTTCAGTAAAATAATATAACACTTTGGGGCGAACAGACAGAACAACAAGCCAAAGCTGGAGGCCAGAATGGCAAATGACTCCACTGCATCTGCATAATTTCCAGGAGAGCTGATATAAGCAGGGATGAATGCAAGCCACACAGCACAGAAGATCAACATGCTGAAAGTGATAAACTTGGCCTCATTGAAGTTCCCCGGCAACTTTCGGGCTAGAAAGGCCAGAATGAAGCACAGACAGGCCTGCAGACCAATATATCCCAGAACGCACCAGAATGCAAGGCTAGAGCCCACACTACACTCCAGTATGATTTTTGAACGTTCATATTGTGTATTTCGGGATGGGTAAGGGGGAGCATCAATGAGCCAGGCAGCACAAATAATCACCTGAATCAGAGTGCAGCTAAAGATAATGGCCCTCTGTTGTTTGGGCCCCAGCCACTTCATAATGTTGTTTCCTGGCCTGGTGGCAGTGAAAGCAGCCAACACCACCAGAGTCTTCCCCAATATGCAGGAGATGCAAAGTGAAAATGTGATGCTGAAGGCTGTGTGGCGCAGCATGCAGGACCAAGCTGTTGGCTCTCCAATGAACACAAGAGAACACAGGAAACACAGAGTCAGCGCAAACAGGATGAAGAAGCTGAGTTCAGAGTTATTCACACGGACTATGGCTGTGTTTCTGTGATGGAAGAAGACTGCAAGGACCGCTATAGTAAGACAGGCACCCACAACAGAGATCACTGTTAGGGCTATACCCAAGGAATCATAGGCCAAGAACTCCACTTTCTTTGGGATGCAGGCTGTTCTGTCTTTGTTTGACCAGAAGTCCTCAGGACAAAATGTGCACTCTATGGAATCTAAAGAGTAAGAAAATGTTTAAAAGAAATACAAAGGAATAGTTTATTTAAAACAATTCCATATTCAAATATCACCTGATTTCAATAAAATATATTAGATATTAATTGTTATCTTTATTGCTTGGTTGAAAGCTCACTTGTCTGATTGCTAATTTTGCCACTGTCACATGGTACACAGTCAAAGCAGCAGACAGGCTCCCCACGACGGACAGCCTTCCGGGACCCTGGAAGACAGCTGGCACTGCATACAGACACCGGCACCTAAGGAGCACACAGACAATAGTGTCTTTCAGCTCTGCAGTGTCAAATTAGTGTGCCAAAATGATTAGTTATTTTAATTATTAGTTATTTACAATGATTTATTAGTCTATTGACAGAAAAAAAGAAAACATATTTTTCAAGCCATTTATCATGAAAAACATCAATATTTCCAGGTTCCAGCTTCTAAAATGTGATGATTTGCTGGTTTTCTCTGTTTTACCTCTCTGTAAATTCAATGTCTGCATTTTGGATATAACAAACTTTAGATTCTAGGAAGTTGTGATGTGCATTTTTCCATTTTCTGACATTTTATAGACCAAACAATCCACAGCTGGTTAATACACAGTAAAAATAATAATTAGTTGTGGCCTATACATGTTCCTGAATGCTTTAGTCAGAAAATGCACCCAGCAAGAGAATGGCGGAGAAGCTTAACAGAGATTTTCACACTCAGGGCTGGTTAAAATTATTTTTTTTATAAGCTATGTAACAATCTGTCATTCAATTAAACAACAAATAGCTCTATGAAATTTATATAAAATGCATGTAACATAATAATAATGGGAACAATTGTGGCTGCAGAATATTCACCCATTGCTGTTTCAAAAAATGGCCATAACATGAAAGCATGCTTTTGTGCCTGTGTGTTTGGAATGCAGTGTTTCATTTGAATACAGTCAGCATACAAATGAAACATTACTAACATCTTAGCTTATATTTTATAAGAATTTAGCCATAGGAATACATCAGGACGCATTAAAACACAAGACGGGTCATATGATGGGTGTTTGCATCTCTATTATACATGCAAACAAACTCATGGCCAGCTTGTCCCTTGCACTTGACTTGCCTCCACCTCAAACTACAGAGCTTCAGCAATGTTGGTATGTGATGAAGGTAAAAAGACAGTGTGAGCAGCTTGCCTCATTGTGATGACCTGCCCACACTATCCTGTCCTCCTGGATCACCAGCTCCTCTCCGGCAGGCTTTGTTCTATCAAACAACCCCAAGTTGACAAACTCAATGTTACCACCTGTGCCTCTCTGCCAGTTGATGATATCATAATAGGGTGTGGAATCACCCTTCAGGTCAAAGTTCACCTCCTCCCCAGCAATGCTGAACGTCACTTCCTGGAGGTAGTGTTGGAGCTTGAAAGACAATAAATAATATGAAATACTCAAGCAAGATTTACAGTGCAATAATCAATAAGAATACTAGACAATACCTGCCAGGGTTGTATGTTGTTGCTTTGTGCACATGAGTTGTTGAGGAAAGGCCCTTGGTCTGGTTGACAGAGAAGTAGGTTGTGCAGGGAATGAGCAATTGCATATACAGCCTTATAGACATTATAGGCAACTCTAAGACTGGATGTATTCATGTAAGCTGAATGCTGATCCAACAGGGACTCCTGCCCTGAGCAGGGAGGCAACCGGGAACCAGAGGACAGAGAAGGACTGCAACCGTACAGAGCCTCCCACAGCTCCTGCACCAGTGGGTTATTGGGATACATCTGAGGGTTTACTGTCAGCAGGTAGGCACCGAGTCTGGAGATATGACCTTTTCTGATGCCAAACCCAATAGTGCCCCCCAGGTAGGGGTAATACTCGCTCCCTGTAAAGACAGATGCTGTGACCCAGGCCTCGCTAGCCACCCACTGGATTCCAGTAATGTTCTGCATCATGTAGTCCCTCAAGAAAGGTGTCATCTCCCCCTCATTTGAAAATAGCACCACCACTTTTGCCGTAGAGCTACGCATTACCTTTACAGATGATGAAGGAGGAAAGAGTTTCACAAGGAAGAGAGAAAAGAAAAAGAAGCAAAAGAAAGAAAGTTAAAACTAAGTCTAGTCAACCCTAACCCAAGATTGTCACATTTTACAGACAAAAGCTTATACCATCAAAATCATTTAAAATGTGTTATAATCACACAAGCACCATTTACACAGGGGCTTTAATGGGATTGATTTGTCATCAGCGTCTACTATAAGATGTCTTGAGGTAAAATAAAAACTCTCTTTTGTCTGTAACACTCAAATTTAGTGTGTATTTGTGTCTACCTGCAAGATCTCCTGAACCCTCTGGCGATCGTAGCGCAGAGGGATCATTTCTTGGTATGCTACACACACTTTGGTTCCCTGTAGTTCTCTCAGTAAACCTCGCATAGCAAAGCGCCCATAATCAGTGTCCCCTCGCATTAGCCCCACCCAAGTCCAGTTGAAGCGTACCAGCAGCTGGGCAATGGCCTTCACCTGGGATCAGGAAACAAAACAAAATAAAACAAAGTAAACTGACATCAAACAAAACATTAAAGTTTTTTTTTTTTTTTTTAAATATGTACTGGCTCTTGGTTTTGTCTAGCACTGCAAAATAATATAATATATCATCACTGCCAGGTGAAAGCTTTGTAAAACTATTTTTGGTGGTAATCTGCATCTCTGTTGGTTGAAATAATTTTACAATCATTTGCCATCCAGATAAAAACACAGCATTCGTGTTAGTAAAGAATTGTTTTAACTTGAGTTTAAGAGCCACAAGGTTTTCACAGGACAATACTGGACATCATCATAGAAACATATGATGTTTTCAAAAATGTCTTCATATTGATGCAGCACTGAAAATCATCAAAACCCTAAAAGCCAAACCCTCACCTGATAGTCATCATTAGGGATTACTCTGAAGAAGTTGGGATATTTTATTCTGTCAGCGAAACATGAACATGTTGAGAAGTAGCTGATCTGGGTTACAAAGGGATAATAAAGAACAGATTAAAGGGTAATATTTTGCCTAGAACACATGTTTTTGGGCTATTATAACAGAACATAATCATCCTAACTAACCATTGGGATTCTGAATGGCTGCAGCATTCTTGATATCACGATGGACTGGGCAGAACCAGAATCCCCAATCACAGCGAGGAGTGGAGAGGCAACTCTGCACATGGGAGAGTGGTCCTCGCTCAAACCGTTCAACACAGCCAGAGCAGCCCTCTGGCCGGTCAGTGGATGTGCACATGAATCAAAGATTTTGTAGCCAAGGGTGTAATTGGGCAACAGCTCCATACTCTGGTTTATCTCCTCCACTGCCAGCCTCATAGTCTGAGCCCAGCGGAAAGCCCTAGGATCAAAGCTGTACCTCAGCAGACACACACATTGAACACAGCAAAGATGGAGAAAAGGTCAAATTTAAAGGTAAAAGTTAGTCATCTTTATGCATCTAAGATATTTTACTTTCTCATCCTTTTTTGTAAACAAGATATGTGTCTTTGGTAACACTTTATTTTTCAGGTTCCTAATTATCCAACAATTTCCACCACCAGGCCAGCCAAACATGCAAAATGTAAAATTTGTACACAAACATACATACAAATTCAGCATAGATGAATAATATTTCCAATGATTGACAACTGTCTCAGAAAATATGTTTTTAAATGAAAAATGAATAATAATTTTCTTTCTTAATTTTTTCTTTTCTCTGGTTGGTTTCTTAGAGCACATGCAGTACTTTTCAGGAAACATTTTGGAATTTATTTAGAAATGATTTGGGAATTACAGATACACCTTTTCTCTCTAGAACTTTATTTGCTAAAACCTAAATATCTTACTCAATCTTGACCTGACCTGCACAAAAGTGCAGGTCAGGTCAAGCCATCAGTGTATAAAAGACTATCTTATTTTGTGTCAGGTTAAATTATTACTGCATTCTAAAATCTGGTGAATGTAATTATAACCTGCATAACTGATAGAATAAAATGTCACAACATGTTTTTTGAGACAAAATCACACAGCATCAAACTGAATATAGCAAGTTAAATCCAAACCCATTAAACTCACCCGTTGCACTTCACTGGCAGTGGTCTGTAGGTACAGTTGAGGTCTGGCATCTCCTGGATATAGTGAAGGGGGAAGATTCCCCCGATAACATAGTCACCCTCTGCCACAAAGCCTGGCTCAAAGCTGTTTTGAAGAGTGCACACTTTGGCTGCAGATGGGGATAGAGAGGTGAAGATGGAAATTGGGGCATAAGTTGAAGTGAGGACCCATACAGAGGAAATCAAGGGAAATATGGCAAGTGGAGTCATATTGTTTAACATCCCCCAGGTAGAAAGAGAGCAGGGAATGAGACAAGTTATATACTGTATCCCCTGTAACCTTTGCTAACCCAGCAGCCACGCCTAATTTACTAAAGTGGGTTGTTTGGAGACCAAATGACAAAGATAAATGATGTAACAGGACCTTTTTTTTTACCATACATAAAAAATATGATATTTATTTATTAGGAATACATAACTAAAACTAATGCAATCTAATGCAGATGTTACAGCCTTCATGAGGGTTATAACAATCAGTTTATGCGCAGTGGAATGCTTGAATGGAAACACCATTCAGACAGTATTTCTATAGTTCATATTAAAAAAAAAAAAAAAAACAAAATGTTTTTTTCTCACAAATTAATTTTGTGAGTTGATTTTATTTGATAGGGATGTTTTTTTTTTTTTTAACGAATATTTGTTTCATACAAATATTTTACAAAGTATTCATGAATAAACTACCTTAGGAAGGAGGTCCCCACACCGGGTCTCCCAGATCATAGACAACTGCGCTGACTACTGAGCTAAAACTTTACTCATCGCCTCATTGCAGACAGACTTCTACCTATTTATACACCCATAACACAGAGACAGCACACTGTGTAACCATGTGGGTAAGAACTTCAAAGGCGATTATTGCTTTGCACTTTTCATTTATTACCTATTTTTTCCAACCTAACTTTATGGAAAGGAGAAGGGGAACAACAGGTTATGGAGAGTCCCTTGGGAGCACTTTGCGTGTGTCAGTAGCTCAGCTTTATCTCTGGCAAAAAAACGCAACTCCGGGAGTGATGTCCAAATAAGGAAATGTGCATCATGTAGCAGGTGGATGGGCCTCCCTTCGTTGAGACCTGCTGATAGGCATAACGGTGGAGCAGAGGAGAGAGATTGAGATAGCGATGTAACCGACCTGCGTGCTGATGTTTGACAAGTTTTTTTTTCTTCCCAAAAACAAATAATTTTTAAAATGTTTGAATGAAACAGATATTTGTAAAAAATCACTATTTGTGTTTTGCCAAATAATGTATTTGTATTCAGACACACCCCTACTACTGACATATATAAATATATATATATATGTATATATTTGTTTCTTTCACTTTTTTGAACATTATTGTTTAATTAGTATACATTGAGTATTTCCAGTATTTTTGGGATTTATTATGTAAATCACTTATTGTAATCATTGTAGATTCACATTTTTTGACATATACGCATGTATAGGGCTTATGTTTTGTTTTAATGCCCTCAATTGGTCATATACATGGCCATATGTGTTGGGTTGAATGCCAATCATGACTGGTATATAATAATATATGTGTTATTTCATAGTTTTGATGTCTTCAGTATTGTTATAAAATGTAGAAAATAGTAAAACTAAAGAAAAACCCTTGAATGAGTGAGTGTGTCCAAACATTTGACTGGTACTGTGCATAAGCTAGAACTCACAATGATACTCAGTGGATAAATTTGGGAACAAAAAGCCACAAAAATACATCATATGCAGATGATATTTCGCTTTTTTTTCTCAGAGTTAAAAATATGATACATTCTATTAAGGACTGTGCAAAGTTTCAACTTCCACAAAATTGAAATAGTCATTGTTGGGCAACCAAATTACAATAGTTACATAAAAAGTGGTGCAATTTCCATGAGGTGGAAGCCAAGAAAAATTATAAGTCTTTTATTTCCCAGGGAATGTGTTCCAGCAAAAAAAAAAAAAAAAAAAAAAAAAAAAAGCAAACATTTCTTTATTGCTTCTAATTTCCGTGGCTTTATTATTTACAGTTCAGACATTTTTTTAAGTTAGAAAGATAATTATTTGTTTGTTATATGGGAGATGGCACTGAATAAATGCAAAACATATATTAGTTCTGACTAGTTGAAAATTTTATTTTTTTTATCACTTGGTTGTGCTTCGACCCATGATTGCTTTCTTTGTGTTTCTTTCAGGTCTTAGTAAGATTATGTAACATTTGGGTCCAAACAGTGCCACTAAGAGGCCAAAACTGGAGGCCAGGATTGCAAATACCTCCACTGCATCTGCGTATCTGCCTGGGGAGTTGATATAAGCGGGGACAAAGGCCACCCACACAGCACAGAATATCAGCATGCTGAAAGTGATGAGTTTGGCCTCATTGAAGTTGTCTGGAAGATTCCTTGCCAGAAATGCTAGCAGGAAACTAAGGATTGCCAGTAAGCCAATATAACCAAGTAACACCACAAAACCAACTGTGGAACCAACTACACATTCATAAACTATCTTGTCATTGTGGTATTGAGTGTTTTTATGAGGAGCTGGTGAGGCAGAGACAATCCAAGCAGTGCAGATTGCCGCCTGAATGCAAGTGAGAGCCAGAACTGTCCCTCTCTGCTGCACAGCACCAAACCACTTCAGAGTGGTTCCATCTCCTGGTTTGGAGGTCTTGAACACAGCCAGAACTACCATGGTTTTCACCAGGATACATGAGACACAAAGCACAAAGCTGATCCCAAAAGCTGCATGTCTCAGTTGGCATGTCCATGGTCTGGGACGGCCGATGAACAGCAGTGAACACAGGAAACATAACTTCAGTGACACTAAGAGCAGGAAACTCAGTTCTGAATTATTGGCGCGTACCATGGGTGTGCTGCGATGATAGATGAAGATCCCCAGAACAAAAGCACAGATAAATGTGCCCAGCAATGAGGCGGTTGTCAGGCAGATACCCAGGGGCTCATGGTAGGAGAGGAACTCAGTTTTCTTAGGAACACAATGGTCTCGCTGGGGGTTGGACCAGAAATCCTCTGGACAACTGGTGCACTCCATGGAGTCTAATGAAAAAATGGGAGGAATCTTATTTTATTCAGAATTTCAACTAGTTGGAGGCACTAATGCATCAATAAAGACATGGTCCCTCCCACCTGGGAACAGTGTCACAGAAACTGGGCACTGCTGCCAGGGATGGAACCAGAGTTTCTGCGGCCCATGCTTTTTCCTCAACACCAACTGGGCACCCACCAGGGGTTATATTCCTAAATACAAATTAATATTCCACATGAAATCACAAAATGTTGAAATGAATACCAACCAGTTTCATTGCTGATCTTTCCTTCAGAACAAGGGATGCAATCAAAACAGCACACAGGCTGCCCCCTCCTTCTGGCCATGCGGGTACCTGGGGGGCAGCTCTCGCTGCAAACTGACCTGGGTGGCTATAAGGAAAATAAAGAGTTAAATCACTGTTATTCTACACCATTTGATGCTGTGCTAAGGCAGAAACAACAATAAACAGAAGTAACCTGTTTGGGGTCAAAGTTCCAGTAGATTCTATCTTCATCCAGTTTGAGCTCTTCACCTTCGAAGGCTGACTTCTTAACCACACCCACACTCTGAACTTTTGTTCGTCCATCAGGGAGCCACAGCCAGTTCATAATATCATAGACTGGTAAGGCATCACCATTCTCATCAAATGACACTTGATCACCAAATGGTGTAGTGAAGTTGACTTTTTCCAAATAATACATAAGCTACAAAAGAGAGAGATAAATTTAACAACATTCTTACAATGTACAATGTTCTTGATTGGGTAGAGGATCTGTGTGCAAGGTTTGCTGGATTTAGTCATCCTACTAAAAACAGCATAAAAATGTAAAGTTTCTAAATCCGATTGTTTTGTTTCATCAGTCTATTACCAAAGGATGATTATCACCTTCAAAACATACAAAAAAGACAATTTATTTCTCCTTTCTCTTTCTGGGAATTAATATTTTCTATAATTGCCCCCTTCCCCCTCATAAAAAAACAAAAAACAAAAAACAAAATAATTGCTGGCGAACTGATATCAGTAGTGCATATCGTCTTTTTTCATATATTCTACACAAAAATGTATTCAGTAAGTACCTTTAGGTGTAGCAGCTGTTTTTAAAACATAAACAGGTGGAGTGTAAATTGATATCACACCTGCCATGGCTCCAGTCTTTGTAAAGTGGCACAGCTGTGCTCGCTGAAAGGCCCTCTGCCTGGCACACACTGCAGCATGTCATCAAGGGCATATGCTAGGGCATACACAGCCTTGTAAATATTGTACTCAGGTCTGAGGTTGGTTACATCCCAAAACTCAATCTCCACATTCTCTAGGTCCTCATCTCCAGTGCATAGTGCTCCCCCAGCTTCCACCCAATCTGCTGGAGGTGGTGCAAATCTACACAGAAATGTATGTTCCCAAAACTGCCTCACCTGAAATGCATTAAAAATGCCTTTAAAAAAAGACAATATATTATTCTTGCAATTTCTCATCAGATTGTAAGTTTAAAGTCTCACCATGCTGTTTTCACTGTTGTGGTGTCGGTTAGGATGAATTTTTAATAGGAAATCCCTAAGCCCAGATATGTGTCCATGACGGATAGCTATTCCTAGTGTGCCGACCAGGTACGGCATGAAGGCAGGAGTCTGGAGTCCATCAACTAATGTCCAGGCTTCACTGGCAATCCATTGCAGGCCTGTCACATTCTGCTTCACCACCTGTGCAATGCATTATATAGATTTCTGTGAAAAAGTTACAGTCTACTTTCTAAGATGAACTAAATAACAACAAAACTACACAATACCTCTCTAGTATAGCTGATTCATTTAGTGATAGTGAGAAGAACAGATGTAATTAAATTACTAAGAGAAAGGCCATTCATTTAAATTACAGTTTCCAAATTTCAATCTATCTTAAAAACAGATCAGTCACAGGAATAGAAGCAAAACTTAGATATCATATAGTATTAGTGAATGTAGAATACAGGTACAAAGACTGGAGGAGCATAACTGTTGCATCAGATTATTATGGGTAAGAGTTTGTAGTTTTGCCACACCAATTTTTTCAAATCCCAATTCCAAATAATTCACATTACTATTTTTATGCAATTTTGATCAATTAATAAGAGGCAAATAAATAAATTTCCTGTTACAGATTCATAGATAGCAATTTATGTTAATCCTCTAACCTCTTCCATGATTTGAACCATGTGCATCTGATGTGCAAAAACAATGACCACTCGAGCTGTGGATTTTTTCATTATATCCACAATCCTTGTGTATTGCTTTGGGTCATTGCCCCAGGGCAAAACCTCCAAATAGGCCAGACAACCTCCACCAGACTGAGCCAGGTCAGATTGGAAGGATCGGGCAACATGGAGTCCATAGTCATCATCACTGACCAGCAGACCTGCCCAGGTCCAGCTGAAGTGCTTTAGAATCTGAATCATAGCACGCACCTATTTGGAGAGAGGAGGGATTAATGTATAGGCTGGAATATTCTTTTAGGGTAAATTTTCCAATACGAGTCTCACGATTGAATCATAGTTCATTAATCCAATTAAGCTTTTTCTCATAAATCTGTATAGTTAAATTGACGCACTAAACAAATGATGATACACAAATGATGTGTTTGATTAGAAAACATATTTTCAAGCTTGTTACACCTTAATTAAGACATACAGTATTTTGCAGGTCTTATTTCTATAACAGAGTTTCACCTGGAAAGCATCACTTGGGATTGTTCTAAAGAAGGATGGAAAACGTTGCCGATCACTCAGGCAGGAACATGTGGCAAAATAACTCACCTACAATATAAAGAAAAATACATACTGCAAATAGGTTATGTGTCTCATGCAAATCAGTAGAGACTTTTCAAATACTTAACTTGTTTTTACAATTTATAGTCAAATACAGCATATGTAAAAGCAAACAAGAAATTCAAGACAGGAAACTTACAATGGGCAGTTTGAATAAACCTAGCACATTGGAGGTGGCAATGGAAAATGTTGAGAAGGGATCACCCACAATCCCCAGGACTGGAGGAGTCCCTAAACAGGTCTCCTGAAGTGGGAACTGCTCCTCTTGACCACTGGCCAGTGACAAAGCAGCGCTGAACCCAATACCAAGTGTAGCACAGTTGTCGTAAAGACTGTATCCCAGAGTCACATTAGGTAGCAGACTGGAGTTTCTGTTTATCTCATCAATAGCAAAGGCCATGGTCATAGCATGCCTGAACCCTGGAGGGTCAAAACTAACACACAAAATGTCACTATTAACCACTAAACTGTAATACAGTATTTCTAATAATCTAAATGTGTGATTTTGAGACTTACCCTTGGCAGCTGGGCTGATGTGGCTCTGAGGTGAACGTCAGCTCAGGGAAGACAGAGCTATAGTGGACTTCAAACAGCCCACCCAGAATCACATCCCCAACCTTGTGCATCCCATTAAGGTTAAACTGCCTCCTTATTTTACAAGATGAGGAAAGAGAGGAAGATTCAGACAAGAAAAAATAAGAAGAGGACAAAATCAAGATCATACAGATACACAAGAGCAAATATTCCCCCATAACTGCCATCCTCTCTTCACTCCTGTATCTAATCTATATGCATGGGTACTTAATTTTATATGCAGGGTTATATCATCCTTTTACGTCATTGTTGAATATTTAACACCACCCATTAGAGCATAGGTAGCAGAGGGGGAAGGGCATAATACACCTTTCAAAATAATTGTCGGTCAATCAGCAGTATTTTCGCAAAAATAACCTAAACCATATACATAACATTTATGTTCAAGGCCTTCACTTTGAAAATACAATACAATACAATACAATAATTAGGTCAGGAATATCATGTTCATGGAATGATAATATTTTAACTTTTCTTAATGCCTCACATGTAGACAAAGGGTAAAACACTTGCAAATTTCAGTGGAAATGAAAAAGAATCACAAAGACAACAATAGTAACAGTAAAATTACAAGCTTAGCACTCAACATAGATGGTGTGCATCTAGACATGGAAACATAGGCTGCTGGAAACAGAAAAACAAACAAACTATTTTTAATACAATACTTTTTTTTAATATAAGAGATTAAATTCTTATTTTGTGAAAACTGAAAACTCATAATGACTTTGGTGCTATAAATCATTACATCATTTTTGTCAAGTTAAGTTAGTTTAGGGGAACTGGCCAGGAGAAAAAAAAGTCATGTGCAGAGTATATTGTTATCACATCTCAATTTGCAGTAATGATTCAGCAATCAAGAGTTTGGTAAACCTACAGAGAGAGCTATATGTTATTTACCCGCAAAAGCAAAATTTCCTTCCCAGATCAGAAAGGAAATGGCTAGAGGAGGTGAGAGAAAGCAATATAAACTAATATAATAATATAAATAATTATCAATTAAATAGATAGTTTTAACCTTGAATAAAGAAATATCTTAGCTATGAATACTTAGCTCTTCTCCATCCAGAAGAGCTAAGTCAAGGGCAACTGAACTTTTTGTTTTAGTTTCAACTTATTATCATACAATTACATAACTCATAAAATCATAGCTTTATACAGTTTTTGCTAGGCACTTGAGAAACAAGTTAAATTATAAATGACACTCATGAAATTTTGTGATTCCAATAACATCCATATATCTTCATACAAAAATGTATTTCAAAACGATATTGTTGTTGAACTTTTTAAAGCATTCAACACAGTAAACAATTACCCTTTTTTTCTTTTTAAATTGGGGTTCAAATTTAGAATATTGTGATCAATTCTTTCTTGAATTTTTTTTCTTGACTTGAAGCAGAAGCCACTCTGGCTCTTTCTGTCTACTCAATTTTTTCAGCATTATCTGGCTTTTAGCTAAATCTCTTCAAAGACACAATCACCTATTTAGATATTCCAATCACAAAAGACAGTAAGACAGTTAATTATCTTAATTTCACCACATTCATAGATTCATCCATCCATCAAAGGCCCACTTATTAGTTGCCCAAACCACCTCAGCTGGCCTCTTTCAATACGAAGGAGCAGCGCTTCTACCCCAAGCTCCCTGCCAATGTGTGAGTTCCTGATGGGCTGACGTCAGTTGGTGAGAATGGGCTCCAACATCTCCGTCCCTCAGACCCTCAACACAGGAGCCCCCCGGAGATGTGTCCTGAGTCATCTCCTCTACTCCCTGTACACTCATGACTGAGTGGCTACACACAGCTGTTACCTAGTGATTACATTTTTTGATGACACGACAGTTATTGGCCTGATCACCAACGATGAGGCAACGACGACACTACAGGGGACATACACTCATATGTTTTATACTCTTGTTGTTTATACTCTTATCTATTAGTACTGCTTTTGCTTTTAATATTTTAAATATTTATTTTTTCTTTAATGAACTGTTGAGGAGCTGAAACCAAATATTTTCACCGTCTTATACTTGTGTAATGAGATGTAAATATGAAGAACTTGAACTTGAACTTCAGTTCCTCACTCTGTCTCTAAAGGTGTGACGGTCATTCAGTCATTACCCAAATTGCCCCTCCGAAAATTGCCATCTTATTGTTGTGGAGGGGTTTGCGTGTCACTGTGACCCTGGGAGTTGTGTTGTTATGGGTATTAGCCCTTGCTAGGGTCTGCTAAGGCAAACTGGTCCCTGGTGAGGGACCAGACTAAGAGTGATTTATAGACCTCACCACCTGGTGACTACATAGTTCTGCTAGGGAATGTCAGTACCCATATGGTAATGACTGATCAACCTGGGGGAGGGTGATTGTGAGGAATGGCGTGACTGATCTGAAGCCGAGTGGTGTTTTGTTATTGGACTGTGCTACTCATGGATTTGCCATTATGAACCATGTTTGAGCATAAGGTGGGTTGATAAGTGTACATGGTACCAGATGTCATTAGATCTATGGCCATATATCGTGGACACTTCAGTGAAGAGAGGAGCAGAACTGTCAACTGATCACCACCTGGTGATGAGTTGGACCAGGTGGTGGCGGATCTGCTGGACAGAGCTGATAGTCCCAAACGTGTAGTGAGGAAATAGTGGGGGCCCCTTTCCATAGGGTCTTGAATTCCCAACTAATGAGGGGTTGGGAACATGGAATCTGAACGGGCCATATTCAGGATCTGTATTGTAGAGGGGGCTGCTCTGAGTTGCCAGTGTGGGAGGAGGAGTTTGGGCGAGGCCATGGAGAGTGACTTTCGGTTGGCTTCGATGAAGTTCTGGCAAACTGTCAGACAATTCAGGAAGGGGAAGCAGGGCTTAGCCAAGGCTGTTTTCAGCAGGGGAGGAGAACTGCTGACCCTGACTGGAGACGTTGGGCAGTGGAAGGAGCACTTTGAGGAACTCCTAAACCTGACTCAGGAAACCTTTCCCATATACCTGGCAGAGGTCTCTGAGGTAATTCGCAGTGGTTATAAATGAGATGCAAGTATCTCAGGGCCCTCCCCACAAGTGAGGGTAAGATGGAGCATGAGGTTGACAGACAAATCAATGTAGCATCAGCGGTAATACAGGTGTTGCACCAGACCATTGTGGTGAAGGAACTGAGCTGGAAGGTGTGGTGTAGATTCATTAAAAGTCATTGGAGTGCTTAAAGACAATATTAAGCTATGCAGATTGATTTTACAAGATTATAAGCAATAAGGGCTAGTGGGATACAATTTGTATTGGTGTAGTTATAACCTCATAAACCATATTTAATCACACTGTACGTATAGAGGCACGGTAGACTAATCACAATCATATACTGGACAAATTTGAGTGTGTTTGTATTACATGTCATGTTGCTTGGGTATGCATTAAAGTCTTCACCTTTTAGAAAAATTCCCTCTGAAAGAGATCAGGAAATAGGGGTGTAAAATGACTAAAAATGACTTATAAAATAAGAGGCCAGAAGACAACTGGACAATAATGGTGTAAAGTGATTCCCAATATATATATATAAAAATTGGACACAATCAGGAAGAATTATGTGGGCCAGGATATGCCCACAAACAGCTCAAAACATGGTCTGAAGAGTTTTTGCCAACAACGGGTGACGAGGAAAAAGTAACATAATAATTGGTCAAAAATTAGGGGGGTGGATGATAAAGGTGTGACCTAAACAGACCCAGGGACATAAAAACAGATGCCCCGAGGGAAAACCTTCGGAGCGATTTGGTTCTTTGTAAAAAGTGCTATTTTGCTCTCCTTTTCTTGCCGGCAATAAAAGAACACTGCTGTTTGGACCTCTGACTCCCTTTTTTTATCAAGAGAGAGTTTTTTTGCTCTGATACACTTTTCTGCAACAATTCGACACAACAAATGGCGAGTCCCAGCCAGTAGGAAGTTGGATCCTTCGCCGGGGCGGCACTCTCACCTCCCTAAAGACCCACGGGCCACCAAATTCTTGAGGTAAGCAGAGCCTTTTTTATATCTGCCAATTAATAGTGGTGTCTGTGTGGGAGATGTGATCCGCCCAGGTAAATGATCTATTCCTCTGAACCTAACCTGTCTAAATTTAAGCAAATTATAAGAGGCCAAGTAGCTGGTGTAATATGTGTTAAGTGTTTTGTCTGTCTTTTGATGTTTGTGTTTGCTATGCCTCAGCAAAACCATGGTGCGGAAAAGAATGAATGTGATGAGATCATATTTAATGTATGTATAGTTGTTTGGATGTTAGCAACTGTGGTTTTTGCGGGAGGGTTGATTAGGTTGGCAATAAACCAGGGATAGCTAGAAAGATCAGAGCAGTATTTCCCTGACACCCGATGTGAAAAAAAAAAAAAAAAAAAAAAAAAGAAAAAAAGAAAAAAAGGCGCCAAGTTGGGGGTTGCATCGCATTTCCATCCTGGACCATCCATTAAATTGGATCTGGCTGACTGGAGTGCGATGTGACTCACCGACGGGTGATAAATGACGGGTGATAAATAAATAAATAATTTTTTGAGCGTTGGGTTGTGCGGCATGGAATTTTCATCCTGGAACATTCATTAAGTTGGATCTGGTAGAGTGAAGTTCCATGCCAATCAGCCCAACAGATCAAAGGTTGAGGTTTTCTTAAATTAGACTGCCATACCTAATCAAAACAAACATAAGTGTGAGTTTTTGTAAGCGCTTAGAGTCAAAGGTCAAAGGTCACGCCTCTAGGATAAGGGCGTACCTTAAAGTTCACGATACCGCTCCCAAAGAGTGGGGGGTCTGCATGGGTGAACAAAATATATCTCGAGAAACAGAAATTAGCGTTTTAAGGGTAAAACGAGCTAATTTTTAAGCCTCAGGATAAAGGCTTATCTTAAAGTTCACGATACCGCTCCCAAAGAGTGGGGGGTCTGCATGGGTGAACAAAATATATCTCGAGAAACAGAAATTAGCGTTTTAAGGGTAAAACGAGCTAATTTTTAAGCCTCAGGATAAAGGCTTATCTTAAAGTTCACGATACCGCTCCCAAAGAGTGGGGGGTCTGCATGGGTGAACAAAATATATCTCGAGAAACAGAAATTAGCGTTTTAAGGGTAAAACGAGCTAATTTTTAAGCCTCAGGATAAAGGCTTATCTTAAAGTTCACGATACCGCTCCCAAAGAGTGGGGGGTCTGCATGGGTGAACAAAATATATCTCGAGAAACAGAAATTAGCGTTTTAAGGGTAAAACGAGCTAATTTTTAAGCCTCAGGATAAAGGCTTATCTTAAAGTTCATGATACCGCTCCCAAAGAGGGGAGGTCTGCATAGATGAACAAGAATATATCTCGAGAAACAGAAATTAGCGTTTTAAGGGTAAAACGAGCTAATTTTTAAGCCTCAGGATAAAGGCTTATCTTTTACATCACCTAGAAGAGGTGATAATTCTGTTAAAGTTAGTATGAAGTAGTGTACAAAAATATAATATACATGTATGAAAGGATTATAAAAAAAAAAGAGGCCCCTTTCTAGTGTATAAGGGAGAGGAAAAAAGGAGGGAGAAGTGAAGAGCTAGAAGTCCCAAAGACAACAGATAGTAAGCCTGGGCATTGTGCCAAGGCAGGCCTGTGCATAAATCTGGGCGCGAAGCCAGAGCAGGTGTAGATAAGGAGTGCAGAGCACACACACACACACACATACGCTTACACACATACACACACATACACACACACACACTCTTACACACATACACACACACACACACACACGCTTACACACATACACATACACACACATACACACATACACACACACACATACGCTTACACACATACACACACGTACACACACACACACTCTTGCACACATACACACACACACACGCTTACACACACACACACATACGCTTATACACCTACACGCACTCACACTCACGCACACACACACATATTCCCACATACACAAGTGCAGGAGAAAGTGGATGATTGTGTCAAACAGACACACACATATTCCCACATACACAAGTGCAGGAGAAAGTGGATGATCGTGTCAAACATATACACACATTCCCACATACACAGGTGCAGAGAAAGTGTATGAACATACACAAACTCAAGAATAACATTAAACAAATAGAATAGAGTGTAAAAATAGTGAATGGATCAACAAAGAGAAGAAAGTAATAGTGATAATGAAATACAGGCCCCCAGTCATTTTTTGAATAAGGGAAATGTGGAAACTAAAGGCATAAAAACACATTTTTGGCTGGAACACACATATTTTGACGAGGACGGCGTGGAACACTGGCAGACTGAACAAGAAATTAACCAGAAATTGTGGCAACTGACAAAGATCATAAATTTGAATCAAACAAAAGAAGAGTTCCCAGCAGTACCTTGGGAAGACGTGATACGCAGTTTATGGGTGCCATTCACCCTAGCTGCAATATTGGAAAATCTTTGCCTATACCCCAAAGGTGTAGCTATTCTTCCTTTGCGCCCTTTTTTAGGAATCCCTGAAAATTTAGCAATCGCAGGGAGACATAGAGGGGCAGTAGATCCGCGGCTGCAGATTTGGATTGTTCCCAGGAACGTGGAGTGGGAGACAGGTAAATTTGGGTATCTCGAAAAAACCCGAGCCGAAGATGGGAGTGAGTTCTTAAAGTACAACCCAGAGTTAGTACCAAGGTTAAAACAGGCTACTACAGTAGGCAAAATATTAGTTTTAATACTAACAAGGGAAGACGGACAGCCAGAAATCACCAGAAAAGAAGGCAGTGCTAAACAAGGAGTGATGGGAGCTAAAATAACAAAACAGGAAGGGCTGCTAACCCCAGTAGAGTTAGTAATAAGACAGCATCCAGACCAGGTCAAACAAATAAGACATTGTATGAAGACATGGCATAAGCGAACAACAGGCATCCTTCAGTGGCCTGAGAAGGGGACTTTCGATGTGGCCTGCTGTAAAGAAGTAGAAGCTAACATCAAACATTACAAGGCAAAAGACACCAGCAATAGCAGGGAAGGAAAGCGCGCCAGAGAACGTGAAGTGCTCAGATGGTTTAGAGACACTGCTAAGCAACATATATTGGACATAAAACAGATGCCCGCTTTAAAGAGCAAGAAAAAGAAGGCAGAGCAGCAAATTACCCCCTCAGCTCCGATGGAAACAAGCCAGCCACCTCCATATTCCCCCCAGCAAGAGGCTGTACGAGTAAAACAGTGCCCACTGGTGGGACGAGAAGCTATAGCAGAGGGAGAAATCACCGGACGATTCACATTGAACTGGGACACTCAAGATCTTCCAGCACGCAATGAGTCATCAAGGGTACCAGCTGCCTCCCCTCTCTGTGAAGAAGAAAAAGGAGGTGTGCGATCCGATGACGCCTGGGAGACTTACAGGCAAACTACACGCTCCCTGGAGGATGAATTAGATACAGATAAAGCCAGGACAGCATATCTCGATGCCTGTGAGGCTTATGGACAGAAGACACGCTCCCAGGTAGACAACTTAGACCCAAACAAAGCCAAAACAACATATAACGACAAGGAAATGACAGCCTGTGGATCAGAGAGACGACATGCCTCACCTGTGCAGAGCCAGAAAAGGGAGGGATGCAGCCAGAAGGGGTCACAGTATACAGAACGACGATACCGAACTGACGATATAATGACACCCCGTGCTCATTCCCTCCCAAGATGTGAGGGGACACAGTTCCCACCACCAAAAGAAGCTCACACAGTAGAAGATGAAGTGGAGGGAAAAAGACGCCGAGCAATATTACATGAGGAGTTTAAAAGAGCAAAAGAATGCCTAGAGGAGCGTCTGCAGAAAGAGCAGAGAGAACGAGAAATGCTAAAAAATTTGGAGAAAAGATGGCTGGTGTTGGAACATCTGGAGGAGATGGAACAACTGGAAGAGATGCAAAGACATTCAAGAGTATTACAAGGGGAATCAATAGAATTGGCAGAATGGACAACCAGGCCAGAAGCCTCTTTCAGCCCCCTAGATATGCAACTCCGAAATGGAAAAACTACAGGACCAAACGCTCAACAGACACCCCTTCACCAGATGCCATTAGTGACCAAGGGCCAAAACCAGATTCCTCAATATACTCCGTGGTCCTTCTGTGACATGATTGGTCTAGCAGGAAGACTGCCAGACTTGAATGAGGGAGCAAATAAGTGGATCACAGCATTAGAAGAAAGCACAGCAGGAGTCACCTTGGCTTTGGGCGACATCAAAGCATTGCTCATGCACATGGCAGGAACTGCTGCTACAGAAGAAGTTTTCAAGGGAGCACACATGCCGGCGGTGCTGCTAGGAAATAGCCACGATCCATTAGGATTTAATGGATATCGGAGCCAAATATGGGCCCAGCTGAGGAAACAATACCCTGAAAAAATGGACCCATCCAAATTGGAGGGAGAAAGACTAAGGGATGAAGAGTGTCCTGCAAAATTCCTAAGGTCTTTTCAAAATAAATGGAGGGAGGAAACTGGTGGAGCATGGAACGAGAACAGCACAACTGAAAGCCTGTTCAAGGTCATGGCAAAGAAAGCCATGCCTCAAGAAGTGCAAAAGCGCTTGGATAATGTAGTGGGGCTGATGAAAATGGACTGGCCTCTGTTTTCTGAACATCTTATACATTATGTGGAAAATGTGAGAAAAGAAAAACAGAAAGAAGCGGAGGTGAATAAAAACCTGGCTAGTAAGCTCACCCAGCTCCAATTGAATGATCTACACTCCAAACAAAAAAAGGAAAAAACAAAAATACAGGCTCCAGTAGTGGCAGTGGAACAACCTCCAGCTCCACAGTCTGCAACACCCCAGACACCCAAACAGCCCCAAGCACAGCCCGAAGTTACACCTGTGACGCCACCTGCTTCCCTACCACCTATTCATGTGCATGTTAACCAGCCTCAGGTAAATCAAGGGCCCCCCTATAGAGGACAGCCAAGGTCAAGGGGAGGAAACTATCGCCCTGGCAGAGGAAGAGGACAAAACCCACAGATGAACAAACAGACACAGTCCAAAAACCAGTCCAACTCAAACCAAGATGAGGAAATGTTATGTTGGGGGTGCGACCAGAAAGGACACCGCCGAAGGGACTGCCCCACCAATCCATGGGTGGGACCAGCCAAAGATTGGCAATAGGGGCGCCTAGAGAAGCCAGAGGGGATACACATGACACCGGTCATCTCAACACAACCACAAGAAGAACCTACTATTGCCGTTGAAATACAGAGTCGAACATACACCTTTATGGTGGACACAGGAGCTACGTACTCCTGTATAGGCAGCGAAGGTTCCTTGTTTCCCCTCTCAGGACAATCCATCCAGACTGTAGGCTTCTCTGGGACAACCCAAATAATTCCCTTGACACGACCGGTGCATATGATAGTATCAGGAAAATCAATAACGGCACCCCTACTCTATTCAGAAAACACCCCTATCAACCTATTGGGACGAGACATCCTGTGCCCACTAAAGGCAACTATTACCTGCACCCATACAGGTCTCAAATTGGACTTAAAAGACAATGTTTCAAGCATGATGACAGTCCAAGGGCTAAAAGAATTTGAAAAACTAACCACTCATGTTCAGCCTGCAGTATATTGGATACAATGGCCGCCCAACTCAGAGCTAATACACCAGTGGAACACCTGGAAAGCGTGGGTACAAAGAGAGCTGCCCTCTGCATCTGAACCACAGCCGCCACTGCACTGTACTATGCTGTATGATGAAACCCAACAACACACGGATTACAGAGAATGTTGGAAAGAGCTGGTGGGGGGAAAAATATTCTCCATGGTATGTCAGGACCTCTATGTAGGACCACAAGGAGCTGCAGTAGTAGTCATCCTGCCACCAGAATTGCGCCATTGGTTCCAAGTGGCCAACTCCACCCCTCATGTCACTCTCATGGTTGCAGTTGGAAAAAAGGCTAAGGACATGGGACCTATGGTGAAGAAAGCCTTACAAATAACAACATGGAAACCAACTCAAAAAAACCATGTGCGGTCCTCTGCCTGTGGACAATATCTGAAAATATCCCTACGAACGTATGATGAAGGCACTGGGATCCAAGTGTTGCTCAGCCAGAGATCTCCTACTCAAGCGCCACTCTCAGAAGAACACAGTGTGCTATTACTACAGATACCCCAGGAGCTGTGGTCACAACATAAAACAGATGTAGGGCTGGTTAGGTCAGCGCAGCCGGTCCAAATTAAAACAAAACAGGGCATCATGCTGCCATATAAAAAACAATACCCGTTAAAGCCCCATCAAATAGCAGGCATAGAACCCACCATCAAGGGCTTGGTAGCAGCAGGCGTGCTAAAACCAACAAAAAGTCCATGTAACACACCAATTTTTCCTATCAAGAAACCACACTCAAATGATTATCGACTGGTACATGATTTACGTGCCATTAACGCTATTGTAGATGCAGAAACGCCAGTGGTCCCAGACCCACACACTCTGTTATCTAATATTCCTCATGATGCCTGCTGGTACACAGTCATTGATCTATGTTCAGCATTCTTTAGTGTACCATTGCATCTAGACTCACAATACTTGTTTGCCTTTACATATAAAAACCAGCAGTACACTTATACACGTCTTGCGCAAGGCTACGTGGACAGCCCGTCAATTTTTAACAGAGTTCTAGCCAATGATTTGCAACATCTAAACGTCACTAGCACAGTGCTACAGTATGTAGATGATCTGCTGGTTTGTAGTCTAACAAAAGAACAATGTGTACAGGACTCACTCTCAGTTCTACAGGCTCTAGCAAGAGGGGGACATAAGGTAAGCAAAGACAAATTGCAGTTTTGCCAAACACAGGTAGAGTATTTAGGAAGACAGTTATGTGGCAATAAACGAGCAATCGCTCCCTCACAAATCGAGGCAGTATCAAAAGCTCCAAAACCTCAGACAGTGGGCCACATGCTGTCATTCCTGGGAATGACTGGATTTAGTCGACCATGGATCTGTGATTATGCTATAAAAACAGCCCCACTACGTGGCCTAATCCGTGCTGCAGGACAAACAAATGGCTCAGCTGAGTTGCAATGGACTGCTGAAGCTGAGGGCGCATTTTTGGCTTTAAAACATGACCTGCAACAAGCACCAGTGTTAGGTAATCCTAACTATGCTAATGTTTTTCATTTATATGTTGCAGAAAAAGCAGGCTATGCTTGTGCGGTGTTAATGCAGGATACCCCAACAGGTAAGCAACCACTAGCATACTATAGTACCAAATTGGACAACATTGAAACAGGTCTACCACCCTGCTATCAGGGGCTAGCAGCAGCTGCCTTTGCCTTTCAGAAGGCATCAGCAATCACAATGGGCCATCCAACCATTTTGTACACATCTCATCAGCTGCACGCTTTGATCACGAGCCCCAGATTTGTGTTAACACAAGCAAGACGAACAGGCTATGAGGTAATCCTCTCAGCCCCTGAACTCACAGTTCAACGATGCACTATAGTTAACCCAGCCACACGCATGATGCTGCCTATAGAGGGCACACCACATGATTGCGTCCGGTCTACAGATGTGTTCCTACGTCCTCGTCGGGACCTGCATAACCAGCCTATAATTGCAGAACTTACACTTTTTGTAGATGGTTCTTGTTTCAGGGATGCTACAGGAAACCACGCTGGATATGCTATAATACAGTTGCATCCCGATGATACCTTTACGGAAGTACAGACATTGAAATTGCCTCAGCCTTGTTCAGCACAATTGGCAGAAATTAAGGCTTTGACTGCGGCATGTCATTTGGCTGCAGACAAAACGCTGAATGTTTATACAGACTCACAGTATGCATACGCAGTATGCCATGTTCATGGAGTTATTTGGAAACAAAGAGGTTTTTTGAGAGCAGATGGCTCCCCAGTAACCCATGGGGAGGCTATATCAGCTCTGCTGGAAGCTATACATCACCCTAAGGCACTAGCTATCATCAAATGTGCAGCACACCAAAAAACAAACTCATTGATTGCCAAGGGTAACAACTTGGCAGACGAGGCTGCAAAACGTATAGCTACATCCACATGTATGGGACCACAGCTAGTGGCAGAAGATTGTGAACCTTTAACAAACTTAGCGTCCCTTATTGCAGCACAACAGCAGTCAGGTCCATATGCACACTCTGCATGGCTTCAAAGGGGGGCGGTTAAAATAACAGATGAGGGTCCCTCACAGGGGCTATGGCGCAGTGCACAAGGCCACTTTGTTCTCCCCACATCACTGATACAAATTGCAATTCGTGATGCTCACGGCCGGGACCATTGTGCAAGGGGAGAGGTATTGAGAAGGCTTCAGAAGGTATGGTGGTCGCCATATTTAGCGGCTATGGTGGACAGAACATTGCATGAATGTGAGGTGTGTGCACAGCATAATGTAAGGAAAGCATTTTCAGCACCAATAGCACACATCCCGCCACCAGAAGGACCGTTTCGCCACTTAATGTTAGATTTCATAGATATGACAGAACGAGTAAAACGGTTCAGATACATCCTGGTGGTAATCGACAGATTCAGCAGATGGATAGAAGCGATCCCAACGAAAGGTCCAGACTGTAGATCTGTAGCTAAGTTCTTGTGCAAAGAGGTTTTTCCGAGATTTGGAATACCAGACACTATCAGTTCTGATAATGGGCCGTCATTTGTAGCAGAGACACTCAAAATAGCCTTAAAGATGTTAGGGATCAAACAAAAGTTTGGGTGTGTGTATCATCCACAGTCTCAGGGGGCTGTGGAAAGGGCGAATGGTACCTTAAAGACGAAGCTTAGGAAAATTATGGCAGATAGCCAGTACAAGGTTAACTGGGTGGATGCTTTGCCATTGGCATTAATGTCTATGCGAACACAAGCTAACAGACTAACGCATCTAACACCGCATGAAGCGCTTACAGGGAGACCGATGCCGGTTCCCTATCGTAGGGGGCCCTATGAAGGGCCACCCCTTGAACAATGTGAAAGAGAATTAACATGTTATTTGCAACATCTAACTCAAATACACAAGGTTGTGTTTCAACAGATAAAAACTGTGGCTGAGAGCAAGGACGTGGAAATCCCAGAACAACTGAGGACAGTCGAGCCTGGTGATTGGGTCTACGTGAAAGTGTTCAAACGAAAGTGGGATCAGCCAAGGCGAGAAGGACCGTTTAAGGTGATCCTAGCCACACCAACTGCACTAAAAGTAGAGGGTAAGAGATTTTGGTTTCATCTCAACCATTGCTGCAAAGCACGAAGCCGACAGGAACCAGAAAGGGACGGCAACGCCTCCCAACTGCAAGATAGACAACAGCACCGACAGGAACCAGAAAGGGACGGCAACGCCTCCCAACTGGAAGATAGACAGCAGCACCGACAAGAACCAGAACGGGACGGCAACGCCTCCCGGCAAGAGGAGAGACAGCAGTGCGGGCCTCAAGGAGAAAGAAAATCACAAAGAATAGCTGCTAGATGTAGAGAGTCAGTAAGCAGTGGGAGGAGAGACAGTTAGAGGGTCAACAAGTGGTGAGCCACAGAGTAGTAGCTCAACCCTAGTCAGACAGAGTCATGAGGATCCAACAGAAGTCAGGGAAACGTCAGGTGTCTCATCAGGAGAGGAAATATCAGCCGGAGCCATTCCCATTGAACGTAACCCACAGAGTCATTATAATTGGAAGAAAAAAGCATGAAAGACGTCCAGGGAGTGACAGACGGAAAGCATTGCTACTAGTGATTTTGGGGATGGGTTTAATACTCACTAGGTATAGTAGCACAGAAAGAGTGTCAAAAGAAGAGCAGTTGGAAGAGTGCGCCCTAGCCACAGGCCTAGTAGCAGCATTAGAGGGAAAGATAAGGAAGGAAGAGGTAATTGCACTCACATACATAAGATCAGCCCAGTACAATCAAACCCTAACATTAGGACCTGGAGACGTGAAAATAGACACATATGCAGTCCACAAACAATGCCTGGCAGAGGGGATAGTACAAATACGGGTGCAATGCTATTACAATCAGTGTATGAACATAAGGTCCAAACGCATAATGAATGCCGAAGAAGCGATCAAATTGACTCGGGTGTATGTGAACGATCGTAAAGTCAGAAGCCTGCAGGAAACAGTGCACCAAAGTGATGAAGAGGAGGTATTAGGATGGGAGAGCAATTTGTTTTATCAATTGGTAAAATATTCTGCTAGACAGGTCAGCCAACGCGCTTGTATTACATGCTATAACTCAAAAAGACTGCCAGAAATAAAACCAATTCCAGGGATAAAAGAAGAAACATGTTCAAATAAATCCACTTGCTTTGCTTACTGTGCAGCGGTAATGGCAAGTTGGGAGAGTATAACAAATATGAATTGGACAAAAAATACATCTATATGCCCTCAACGAGTAGATAATGAACTAAACACCTGGACACCGTCCTTAACTAAAATAACTAAAAAGATAAAACATCCCTTCTGTATAACGAGGGGACAAGAAATGAAAAAGAAAATGGCAGCGCTCAATGGTAAGCTGCAGCAACAAACTGAAGAGGTAGCATTAAAACT
The DNA here is from genome assembly GCF_963924715.1 of Thunnus thynnus. Taxonomy (NCBI): domain Eukaryota; kingdom Metazoa; phylum Chordata; class Actinopteri; order Scombriformes; family Scombridae; genus Thunnus; species Thunnus thynnus. The sequence goes on along the minus strand of NC_089523.1, from coordinate 21,986,158 downwards.
AAAGGGGACAACGATGAATAATCTTAGCGACTTGGGAATAGTGCTAAGTGTAGAATCAGAAGATGGTCTACGGCTAGATTATAGGTGGCTGCGAATGCCAGAACGGGGAAGATTTAAACACCTACCAAGCAGCCTGCCTTACTTTATATATAGTACTACAAACACTGCAGCAATACAATGTGAACAAGTTATAATAGATCAAGGGCTGCCACTGATTGTTATGAACAATAATAGGTACTACAGTCAGCACCTCTTACCATCCTTAGACAACGGCACAAGACCACTAGCAGATATATTTTGGCTGTGTGACGACAACCAGCAAGTAAAAGTAACGTTACCTAAAAAATGGACAGGGATATGTGCGCCAGTTATGGTAACAGGACAAGTTACGGTAATTAGTGAGCAGGTAATAAAAAATAGAACAACCAAAAGAAGTAGGCGGACAGCTCAGACTCCATGGAAATTGGATGATAACATATATATAGCATGGAACCAGGAGCCCATTGGAGTACCAAAAGATCATCAGGCGGTGGGGGAGGACTGGATAAAATCAGGACAAGGAACAGGATGGATACCCATAGTGGGAACAATGATAAATTCGCAATATATCGTTCGCAATAGTCGATGGGTGAACTATTTATGGTATAATCAACAGCGCTTCATAAATTGGACCTTATCAGCTTTGGAAGGTGTAAACCTCCAGTTACATACTACTACTACAATGACCTTACAGAACAGATTTGCAATTGACAAAATAATGGCTGAAGAACATGGAGTCTGTAGTTATTTTGGAGACGAGTGTTGTACAGTGATACCGACAGTGACAGGAAAAGATGGCAATTTAACAAAATTATTGAATAAAATAAAAACCCTCAGAGATGAACATGTGACAAATTCTAACTGGAATACCAAGTCTCAAGCGCTATCCCAGCTTTGGGACTGGCTAGGCAATCTATCCTGGAAAAAGATCCTACAGGTGGTGGGAATGCTCATGGGGGGCTTCTTGTTAATAGTAGCCATCATCATGTGTTGTATATTACCCATAATTTCAGCAATGGTCAACAAAGCCACAAAAATGCTTCCCGGACAGTTCCCCCTACAAATACAGGGGCACGTGACTCTAGAGACAGGATTAGGCAACTGGCATGACGATGAGATGCAGGACAGTCAGACAATGTTTAAGTAATTATGAAGCGCAGACAGCGAAGAGGAAAACCAAAGTCTCAACGATCACACGAATATCATAAAGACCTACAGAACTTCCTGAACCAACTACCTTTTGGGCCTGTCCCAGTGATGCAGTCTAAAACCCACCTCCATCAGACAAGTCAAAGCGTACATTCAAAAGATTTCCCATTGCCCGTATCCCCTCACAATATATACATATGGTCCATAAAGTCTAATGCATGGAAAATTCAATCCTATCAAATGGAGCAAGGCATTGTAGTGGACTGTGCTAAAATCTCATTAACTTATGAATACGATTTAGTAACAGCAGGATATAATCAAGCAACAGCAAGATATTACGGCTATCCTGATTTTCCCTACTTTCCCCTTACCACTAAATATACAGTCAACATGATCACTATATTCTATGGAGAAGATATATTGTTTAGCACTCACATGTTCCTACAAAGATATGGTAAGGCAGGACTAGAACGACTATCAACTAGATACGAGCAGAAGTATAAAAGAATGCTTGAGTTATGGCAGCTTGACAGGGAGATGGATGCTGAAGCAGAGGAGGAAAGGGAGTAATAGCTGGCAGAAGTCTGTGTCAATCCTCATTATGTGATGTTCCACCCTAGATAGACATGGCTGAACAGTGGCTGTACTATTACGGCATGGATGGGCATTCCAATGCTGATTACCAGGATGGCCTACACATGCCAACAGGACCAACACCAGGGGGAAATGCAGCTCCAGGTTGGGCCAATGTGTATACCTGGACATTCCAGCCATCATCAACAGGACCTGCCTGGACTGAGAGCCGGCCACCTCAACCCTCTACAACATTCCAGCCATCATCAACAGGACCTGCCTGGACTGAGAGCCGGCCACCTCAACCCTCTACATCATTCCAGCCATCATCAACAGGACCTGCCTGGACTGAGAGCCGGCCACCTCAACCCTCTACATCATTCCAGCCATCATCAACAGGACCTGCCTGGACTGAGAGCCGACCACCTCAACCTTCCACATCATACGAGCCACCTTCGACAGGACCCATCAGGACTGAGAGTAGACCACCACCACCCTACAAGCCACCATCAACTTCATGGCTCTTGAGGAACAGGGCCTGCCAGGAACAGCAGTTCCTGCCATCGGAACCCACGCAGTACTTAGGCACGGAATCAGAAGGCATCAAAGGGGGGAAGAGCGTCAGCTCTACTATTAAACGAGAAATTAATAACAACCCAGTGGTGACTAACCTGCCACCCGTTCCACCCTCCCTGCAGAAAGGACCAAAACCTAGCCCAACTGACTCATTGGCGGAATTGAAGCCAGCACCAGTACCTCTTACCACCCCAATATCCCCAAAACCATTATCACCCCAGAACAAAGCTAAGAGCATGCCTGCTACCCCCATTCTACGACAGTTGCTCGAGACCCCTATAACCCAGCAATGTCCACCTGTCAGCTATGTACCGCGAAGAGCCCCTACTCGAAGAGAGGTGGGGGCTATGCCAGCATGGCAATACAGGGCCCTTGTGAACTCCAGCCAGACTCCGGAAGAAGCCACACAATTACGTCAAATACGGAAGACGGAAAAGTCCCGTCTTTTCCAGGAGCACACTCGCCTCTCACACAGACAACTGAAAGAAGAACAACGTCGGTGGATCATAGAAAAGTCTCGCTTGACAGCTGAACAAGAGGAAGCGAGACAGAAATGGACCTCGGAAAGGAACCAACTAAAAAGGGAGGTGACAGGCCTCCTGTGCACCAACAGAGATCTCAAGCGAAAAAACAGAGAACTTACTAACAGGAACAAGGACCTGGAGAATCACCTAGCTATGGCGGAGAGTCGCTGTGCCTTGGGATTGGGAGAATTGAGAGTCCATCACCAATCTCCATGCGACGGGCCCTCACTGTCTCCTACCACCCCATGTGGATCCTCCACCTCTTCTACTCAAAGTCCCGACTATGGCAGAGCAATTCGCTTTCCATAACTGACCATAGCACCACCCATCACATTGTCTACGCTGCCAGTGACATTTTGCCTCTGTGACTGTCGATGTGTAAAATGAAGTACTAATGTGAAAATAACCCACAGTACAGGAAAAAATCCCTCTTGTTCTGTTTATGCTCCTCTACAGACCCTGCCGAACGAAGCCGTATAAGACGGATAAAAATTGGAACCCAAATGGCTGTGCTGCGTCTCCTGCTATTATCCACTTTGCTGATGAAGGTCGGGGGAAACCATATTATAACACACGGAGATACAACAGCTGAGTATGGCGGAGACGCCTTCTACGGATGTACACTACAAAACACTGCAGATGTGCTCCAGGTCACATGGCAAAAACTGTCTGAAGATGGTTCCCTAGAGAACTTGGCCACCTACAGTAAGGAACATGGGCCTCACGTAAATAATCCCCATCAAAGGACATTGACTCTTGCCCACTCATCTCATCGCTCCTCATCCATTGCACTGAGCAACATTACATGGACTGATGAGGGCTGTTATATTTGTTCTTTCAATATCTATCCAAATGAATCCCAAAGACAGCAGATTTGTCTTTCAGTACAAGGACTGTCCAGAATACGAACTGATGCCAAAGTGCTTGATAGCACCCCTACAAAAGGACTTGTGAGGATTATGTTCAGTTGCTCAGCTACAGGCAAGCCTCCCCCGGAAATCCAATGGCTTTTCTTTCCCCTGGTAAAAGCCAGTAATGATACTGCAGTCACAACATTGATGAATACAGACCACACGTACACGAGCAAAGGCAATCTCACCTTGACAGTTTCTGTTGACTACGACGAAGATGTGTATTGTCTAGTAACATGGGGAAAGGAAGGTCGGAAAGCCCAAAAGATTTTACTTTCTCTAACAACAGGACACGCCTCAAACACGACGATTGCCTCCCCCACGACATACAAGTCCATTGCTGCAGGAATGACCACTGTGGTCATACTATCCTTTCTGATTGTGCTGATATATCATCTCAAGAGAAATGATCTGACAGAACTATGTCGGCCCCAAATCCCTAACCTTGCAGAACGTGTTATGGTCACTCAGGCACCTACTTGTCCTCAGCAAACAGGACGACTGAGTACTAACCGTCAATCCCAATGGTCGTCTGCAACGGAACGCGATGTATTCGAACTCCTACCATTGCCATGAATATTGTCAGTGCTTGCCCATCCTTCTGCCCTTGACGGAATTGGTAAAAGAAATCCTGTATGTAATAGATGACGCAACGGCATCCATAAAGGCAATTGATAACAGAGCTAAAATGTATTTTAAGGGGCCTGTGGGCTCAGATGTAACGTAGAGTAGTGTGTGAATTAAGCTTGCTATTACTTTAGGTCACTAGACCAAAAAAACAGCATATTCTGCAATTTTGAGTAACCTTAAGTTACCTGTGTTATGATAACATGTACGGATTTCAATCAATAAATAAGTGTGCTTGATTGCATATAGTGATTAGTTATAATATATGACATTTAGCTGCTAATGATAAATCTAACATAGTCCCACACTTAACTAACTACTGTATTGTTTAATGATTGTTTTTGATTTGTTTTCTTGCCACCTAAGACTACTACTTATGATGCGAAAGCTAAATGAATATGCCTGAACCCCTATGACTTAGATGTATTAGTCACCCATTCCCCATATTACGGGATCCCTGTTATTAAGATATGACATGGTCTGTGAACCTAAATACAATGTACATAAATATCGATTGGCAACGGGACCTTATCATCCCCAAGCATTATCGATGGGACTTTCAGTCCCAAAGGGGGGAAATGTGGTGTAGATTCATTAAAAGTCATTGGAGTGCTTAAAGACAATATTAAGCTATGCAGATTGATTTTACAAGATTATAAGCAATAAGGGCTAGTGGGATACAATTTGTATTGGTGTAGTTATAACCTCATAAACCATATTTAATCACACTGTACGTATAGAGGCACGGTAGACTAATCACAATCATATACTGGACAAATTTGAGTGTGTTTGTATTACATGTCATGTTGCTTGGGTATGCATTAAAGTCTTCACCTTTTAGAAAAATTCCCTCTGAAAGAGATCAGGAAATAGGGGTGTAAAATGACTAAAAATGACTTATAAAATAAGAGGCCAGAAGACAACTGGACAATAATGGTGTAAAGTGATTCCCAATATATATATATAAAAATTGGACACAATCAGGAAGAATTATGTGGGCCAGGATATGCCCACAAACAGCTCAAAACATGGTCTGAAGAGTTTTTGCCAACAACGGGTGACGAGGAAAAAGTAACATAATAATTGGTCAAAAATTAGGGGGGTGGATGATAAAGGTGTGACCTAAACAGACCCAGGGACATAAAAACAGATGCCCCGAGGGAAAACCTTCGGAGCGATTTGGTTCTTTGTAAAAAGTGCTATTTTGCTCTCCTTTTCTTGCCGGCAATAAAAGAACACTGCTGTTTGGACCTCTGACTCCCTTTTTTTATCAAGAGAGAGTTTTTTTGCTCTGATACACTTTTCTGCAACAATTCGACACAACAAAGGCAAATCTCAATTTTCGTGTTTAGGTTCACACTCTTCCCTATGGCCACAAGCTATGGTCATAGTCATAGATAGCAATAATAAAGAATCTAACTCCTGGATAATGAGACATGTATCAATGTTGAAGGTTATTAGGTAATGCTGAGGAATTATAAAGTGCAGCTTTTATTTTTTACTCTGTCTTAGCTAGACCATATTGTGTTCATTTTCATGTAGAAAGAAAAAAAAAATAGCATATAATAATTGATCTAATGGTAGCCTAAATATTCTGGACTTTGATATATTTAATCAAATTATAAAATCTAAATTGAAATCTAATCTAAAAAGATCTTAAAAAATCCAAATAGCTAAGTAAATCGGGTCAACTATCTTATCTTAAAAAATAGATAGGTAGCTTCTTTTTACAGTGTTCTTATGTAGTTTGAATACTCCCAATTAAACTTAAAATAAAATAGGCCTAAAAGAAGCAGAATAGTGAATGTTGGACTTACATTAGTCATGTGGACAGAAATACAAATAGATGTGAAGGCAATTGTTTGCTGACACATTCATCATAACAACTGTATAAATTAATATGTCAGCAGTGATGTGTTTTCAACTTGTTCTGCTGCGATCAAGTGTCAAAAAAAGATTTTCAGCTTAAATGAATAAAAAATAATTCCTTAAATACTACAACAGTCAAAAAATAGATTATTATTTTCCATTACTGAGGGTGTAAAAGTTTAAGTGAATTGTATGACTTATTCATTCACAAATAATTTATTTTATTTATTGTTTCTTTTTTTCATATTTAAAATCCGAGGGAATGTAATCAGGCAAAAAGAAATGCAACAACAATGGAAACTCAGTTTTTGATTAATGTTTATTTACATCTTCTAATTTCTTCTGGCATTATTCCTCCTAAGTAAGGTCTTAAGGTAAAAAAGGAAGTTACTTTTTGTCTTGTCTTTTTCATGAGCAGATCACAGTTGGAATTGAATTGATATTTGCGAGAGTTACTTCTTATGTCTTGGTGGTACCTCGACCCATGAGTGCTTTCTTTGTGTTTCTCTCTGGTCTCAACAGGATTATGTAACATTTGGGTCCGAACAATGCCACTAAGAGACCAAAACTGGAGGCCAGGATGGCAAATACCTCCACTGCATCTGCGTATCTGCCTGGGGAGTTGATATAAGCGGGGACAAAGGCCACCCACACAGCACAGAATATCAGCATGCTGAAAGTGATGAGTTTGGCCTCATTGAAGTTGTCTGGAAGATTCCTTGCCAGAAATGCTAGCAGGAAGCTAAGGATTGCCAGTATGCCAATATAACCAAGTAACACTGCAAACCAAATTGTAGACCCGACTACACACTCATACACTATCTTGTCATTGTGATATTGATTGTTTTTATGAGGAGTTGGTGAGGAAGTTACAAGCCAAGCAGTGCAGATTGCTGCTTGGACAGATGTAAGAACCAGAACTGTCCCTCTCTGCTGCACAGCACCAAACCATTTCAGACTGGCTCCACCTCCTGGTCTAGAGACCTTGAAAACAGCCACAACAACCATTGTTTTAACCAGGATGCATGAGACACAAAGAACAAAGCTGATCCCAAATGCTGCATGTCTCAGTTGGCATGTCCATAGTCTGGGACGGCCGATGAACAGCAGTGAACACAGAAAACATAGTTTAAGTGAGATTAGGAGCAGGAAACTCAGTTCTGAATTGTTGGCGCGTACCATAGGTGTGCTGCGATGATAGATGAAGATCGCCAGGACAAAAGCACAGATAAATGTGCCCAGCAATGAAGCTGTTGTCAAACAGATACCCAGGGGCTCATGGTAGGAGAGGAACTCTGTTTTCTTAGGAACACAGTGGTCACGCTGGGGGCTGGACCAGAAATCCTCCGGACAACTTTTGCACTCCATGGAATCTATGAGAAAGGGGAAGATTATCGTTATTACTGCATTTTTTTATGTACCTTTTTTTATACTTTTCTCACAGTTTTGCATGGCCAATTTTCCAATTTTTGTGGCCCTTGTCACTACTAACTTCTACTCCCAGCCTGGGGAGTAGAAGTTAGTAGAGTTTTATGGACAGATGGGCATAATATAGACAGATAGGCATAATAAACATATTATGTTCATATTATATAACATATTATGTTAAGTTCATGCATATTCCCTCCACACAGCCACCCTGACAACAATAGTTGTTGCTTGTGCAGCAACAATGACATTGTCTATCCCAACCGTGAACACTGACAGTTATGTTTCATGGCACATTGATGACAGGAATTGTACTTGGGATTCTGAAGCAGTGGACATTTGCTTTTTCACCTACACCACCTGGGTGCCTAAGGGGAAGATTAAGGGATGCAATTCATAATCCATGATATATCACATAGGTTTATAAAGGATACCAACCTGTTTCATTGCTGAACTTTCCCTCAGAACAAGGGATGCAGTCAAAACAGCACACAGGCTGCCCCTTCTTTCTGGCATTGCGGGTACCCGGGGGGCAGCTCTCACTGCAAACTGACCTGGGTGGCTAAAGGGGATAAGAGTTCTGCTGCTATTATTCTACACCATTTGATGCTGTTATTGTATGCATTACTATGGCAGAAACAACAATAAACAGAAGTAACCTGTTTGGAGTCAAAGTTCCAGTAGATTCTGTCCTCATCCAGTTTGAGCTCTTCACCTTTGAAGGCTGACTTCTTAACCACACCCACACTCTGAATTTTTGTTCGTCCATCAGGGAGCCACAGCCAATTCATGATATCATAGATTGGTAAGGCATCACCATTCTCATCAAATGACACTTGATCACCAAATGATGTGGTAAAGTTGACCTTTTCCAAGTAATACATAAGCTGTGGCAGGATCAGATAAATAAACAACACATAAATAGTGTGAAAGGGGGGACTCCATCAGAAAAAAGTACTGTTCTTGATTGTACATATGCTTTCAGAGGTTCTGTTTGACAGGTTTGCTGGAATTAGTCATACTAACGTTTAAATGCGGTGTACTAAAACATTGATATATGGGCTCTTGTTATTCTTTTCTCTTGTGGCTTCTATGATTAAAGGTTTGTCTTCTACTCTGAGAAAACCAGGAGTTCAAAACCAAGCTACTGATGTAATCATTAAAAATGTCTTTGCCCAAACATATTTTCTAATGGAAATCTATTACAGTAAGTACAGTAACCCAAGGTGTAGCAGCTCTTTTTAAAACATAAACAGGTTGAATGTAAATTGATATCACACCTGCCATGGCTCCAGTCTTTGTAGAGTGGCACAGCTGCGCCCGCTGAAAGGCCCTCTGCCTGGCACACACTGCAGCATGTCGTCAAGGGCATATGCTAGAGCATACACTGCCTTGTAAATATTGTACTCAGGTCTGAGGTTGGATACATCCAAAAACTCAGTCTCCACATTCTCTAGGTCCTCATCTCCAGTGCATAGTGCTCCCCCAGCTTCCACCCAATCTGCTGGAGGTGGTGCAAATCTACACAGAAATGTATGTTCCCAAAACTGCCTCACCTGAAATGTATGTAATGTACAACAAAATGTTAACATTTTATTAACAGAACATTTTATTATTGGAATACAGATCTGATTGCAAGGTTAAACTCTCACCATGTTATTTCCATTGCTGTTGTTGTGGTGTAGCTCAGGACGTATTGTTAATAGGAAATCCCTGAGGCCTGGTATTTCTCCTCTTCGAATGGCAATTCCCAATGTGCCACCCAGGTACGGCATGAGGTGGGGTGTCTGCAGCACAGCAGCTGCTGTCCAGGCTTCACTGGCGAGCCACTGCAGGCCTGTTACATTCTGCTTTACCACCTGTGTATTGTATTATATTAAATACATATCAATTACATATTATTTATTTAAAATATGGAACCAAAACTATAAAGCTCATGCCAACGTAATTAAATTATTAAGAGATAAGTCATAGATTTAAAGTGGGGTGTGCACTCAAATCTATGGTCAGAAACAGCTGAGTTACAGTTAATATTGCTAGATAACATATAGAACAGCTTATTTCAGGATACAGGTCTTGATACCATGAGCATAAATGTCATATCATTTTGAATTTTTTGTAAGGAAGTTTAGGAATAATTCATAAGTGTGTTACACCAGCTCTTAAGATGCAATTCCAATAATCAATTAATAATCAATAAGCACTGCTTTTCATACAAAGGGAAGTTCGGTGTTATTACATTTGAACAAGTCATCATTGTTTAACTTATGATGAAGTCAGGAGATAGAGAGATCTGAATCCCCACCTCTTCCATTAGTTGAATCATATGGATCTGATGTGCAAACACGATGACCACACGAGCTGTGGATTTCTTCATCACTTCCACAATCCTCCTAAGTTCAGCTGGGTTGTCACCCCAGGGCAAAATCTCCAAGTAGGCCAGACAACTCCCACCAGACTCAGCAAGGTCAGATTGAAAGGATCGGGCAACATGGAGTCCATAGTCATCATCACTGACCAGCAGACCTGCCCAGGTCCAGCTGAAGCGCTTTAGAATCTGAATCATAGCTCGCACCTATTTGAATACAGAGAGGAGGGATTAATGTATAGTCTGGAATATTCTTTTGGTGAGAGTTGATTGATGTCATTATGCTGTTTCATCTAAATGCATATAGTTTTATCAATGGTGCACAAATCAAATACAGTACTTTTCTGCATAAGACAAAAAATTAGTTTTGTTGGAGGGTGGCATATTTTGAAGCCCACTATACTTCTTGTGAAACATATTTTGCATTTGTTATTTTACAGTTTCACCTGGAATGCATCACTTGGGATTGTTCTAAAGAAGGAGGGGAACCGTTGCCGATCACTCAGGCAGGAACATGTGGCAAAATAACTCACCTACAGTATAAAGAATAATAATAATGCAAACAGGTTATGTGTTACATTCAAATGATTTTACCCTATCATTTTAGTATCAAACATAAAACAATCACTGCTTACCAAATAAAGGCTTGTTGGAGAAGCAGATTCAATAAATCTGTAAAAAAGCATCATGTGTGGATGCTTTTCCTATACTATCATTCTAAATTACAGCACATCAAAAGTACAGATTGAAGAAAGGAAACTTACAATGGGCAATTTGAATAAACCTATCACATCAGAGGTGGCGATAGAAAATGTTGAAAAAGAATCACCCACAATCCCCAGTACTGGAGGGGTCCCAAAACAGGTCTCCTGAAGCAGAAACTGCTCCTCTCGACCACTGGCCAGTGACAAAGCAGCGCTGAATCCAATTACAAGTGTTGCACAGTTGTCATAAAGACTGTATCCTAGAGTCACATTAGGTAGCAGGTTGGAGTTTCTGTTGATCTCATCAATAGCAAAGGCCATGGTCATAGCATGCCTGAACCCGGGAGGGTCAAACCTAACATAAAATGTCACAATCACTACTAAAAAATAATATACACAATACATCAATCTGCACAGATTTATGCTGTCTGCTGCATATGTGTGAGACTTACCCTTGACAGGTGAGCTGATGTGGCTCTGAGGTAAATGTCAGCTCAGGGAAGACAGAGGTGTAGTGGACTTCAAACAGCCCACCCAGAATCACATCACCAGGCTTGTGCATCCCATTAAGATAAAACTGTCTCCTTAATTTACAAGATGAGAAAAGAGAGGAAGATTCTGTAAAGAAACAGGGGTAAGACAATAAAATCAAGATCAGGTAGAGATACAACAGCAAAAATACATTAGGAAATGCCCCCATAACTGCCCTCCTCCTTTCACCCCTCTTTCTTATCTTCATGCAAGGTTACTTAATTTTATATGAAGAGTCATGTGATCTCCTTTTGTGATTTTTGTCATAACATCACACCACCCATCAGGGCGTGGACGGTAGTTTGGGGGCAGGGCATACAAATGAAATTAGTTGTACTGACACAGAATGTCATGATTACATCACTTAAGCATGGTTTGACATACAGTATGCTCAAAAATAAAGAATGACGTTATGAAAAGACTGATAAATAGTGTTTTACCTCAGCCACACATTGGAGAAAAAAAACTTATGAAAGTAGAGATACACAAGAAAAAAGCAATACAGTAGCATAAGATAATGTTAAAACTATGATTAGATTCTGATCAGACAGAGCGCTTTTTCTAGGTTGCATAAGGTTACGCACACCGTACTGCCATTTTCATTGAAGCCTACAATTTAAAAAAAGAACAGCTTGCTGTGTCTTTTTATTGTTGCTACGCAATCACCAAATCACCTGTCTTTAGCTTAACCTTTAGTGAGTAAACTCACTCCAGGACTGCTGTTTTCTGTTCAGATCATGGTAACTAGGGTTGGTAAAGTCATATAGCTCTGGGTATCCAGCAACAGCCACCCCTAGTTTGTCCTCCATGACTGTTATCTCCACTTGTTGTCTTCACCACCAAAGAAGGCCTGCCTCTCAAGTCTATCAATTGGACAATGGGACAAAATGCAAATGATGCAATGAAAATGAAGCGATGCAAATGAAATGCGTTCAGAGAGCTCCTGCAAAAATGCAAGGCGTACAGTGGAAAAACGCAAGGTGTGCAGCAACGCAAAAGCAGCAAGCAAAAAACTTCACTCACATCAACAGTTACAAAAGCTGCCCCAACTTGCTAATAAACACTCTGTCTGATCAGGGCTTTACTGTGTGTGCAGGGAAGTAGTCATTTTTACTCACCATAATAAGCCTTAATGCAGAGTGGTAAATAGAATCTAATAAAGGGCTAAAGTAAAGTTATAGATGCAGTGATATGAATTACATATACATGAATACATGAATTACATATAACTGCCAATAATAGTACAGTACTGTAGTGTAATGTACAAAGGTAAATTAACAGCTAAATGAACATCGCAATATGTTGGGTAATTCCAGCAAGATGTTTTAAGAACATACTTATGACAGTATAATTGATAATACAATAAATCTTGAGGAGTGGTTGTGTATCAAGCTCTGTCGACGCTGCATTGATACATCATCAATAATCTTAGATATGTATAGAGAGATACTAACCAAAAATGACCCTTAAATCATGACGCCCAGCTTTTATCACCCCGAGTAAACTTGATATCAGGTGAAGCTACATTAGGTGCTTTTGATACTAGCATATCTTGAGAAGCAACTTGAAAGATGCTACACTCCATCCTGCTCATCAGGCATCACAGCCTGGCAGCTCCATCAGAATGGAGGATCAGCCTTCCCCTGTATCCCATGAGGTCATCCTACACAAGGTGTGCAACCAAACAGCAATGTGGCTGGGCATTAACTAGCCTGCTTCACAGGATGGCAAGGGATAATAGGCAGATTTATATTGTGGAAAAAATTCTGTCCTTTCTAAACCACTCATACCTGCTGTCTCAGTGTGTAGGCAGGATGGTTAACATATTGGGTTAAACCATTTTTACCACAAAGGTCCTGTTTAGGACCCAGCAAAGTTATACAAACTGGCCCACAACCTAATGGGCAAGTGGGGCAGCAGTGTTCCAAACCACCTCAGCTGGCTTCTTTCAGTACAAAGGAGCAGTGCCTCTAGTCCGAGCTCCCTCCCAATGTACGAATTCCTGATGGGCTGATGTCAGTTAGTGAGATGGGCTCCAACATCTCCGTCCCTCTGACCCTCAACACAGGAGCCCCTCAGGGATGTGTCCCGAGTCATCACCTCTACTCCCTTCACACACACGACTTTGTGGCTACAAACAGCTCCAACCTTGTGATTAAGTTTGCTGAGGACACAAAACTGATTGGCCTGACCACTGATGACAAGGAGACAGCCTACAGAGGAGAGGCAGTGCTGCCAGAAGAACAATCCCTCTCTCAACGTCGACAAGACCAAGGAGCTGATCGTGGACTACAGGAAGGAGAGAGGGCAGCTGGACCCCATCAACATCAATTGATCTGCTGTGGAGAGAGTCAGTGGCTTCCAGTTTCACATCACTGAGGACCTCACCTGGGACAAGCATGCCAGCCGTGTGGTGAAAAAAGGCACAGCAATGCCTCTTTGACCTCAGGCGGGTGAATAAGATCAGCATGGGGTCCAAGATTCTACAGGCTTTCTACAGAGACATCACCAAAAGTATCTTCACTGGATGTATCACCATCTGGTATGGTAACTGCACTGCATTCCACCGCAAAGCACTACAGAGGGTGGTGTGGTCAGCCCAGGACATCAGTGGATGAACAATGGACACTAATAGCCTGCAGCCGGCCTGATGTCACACACACATACATAAGCATGTATATTTGTACATACACATATACTATACACTTATAGATATTTATTCATATATTATAGGTAGGGCACGTGCACACCACACTTTACATACATACACTCATATGTTTTATATTCTTGTTGTTAATGCTCTTATCTATTACTATTGCTTTTGCTTTTATATATATATATTTTTTTTCCTTAATGCATTGTCGGGGAGCTGAAACTAAAGATTTTTATTCTCTTATACTTGTCTAATGAGATGTAAATATAAAGAACTTGAACTTGAACTTCAGCTCCTCACTCTATCTCTAAGGGTGTGACCAGACACCCTTCAAAGGGAACTCATTTCAGTTGCTTGTATCCTCATTCCTCTATCGAATTCTTTCAGTGATTACCGAAATTGCCCCTCTGAGAATTGCCACATTATTGTTGTGGAGGAGTTAATGTGTCACTGTGACCCTGGGAGCTGTGTTGTTGGGGGAATTAGCCCTTGCTAGAATCTCCCAAGGCAAGTTGGTTCCCCGGTGAGGGACCAGACTAAGAGTGATTCATAGACCTCAATGAAGCGGCATCTCTGGAATGCAGGAACCTCACCTGGAAGAGGGAGAGCAGGACACCCTCCTGGAGCAAAGTCTGGAAGGGGAGCTCGCCAGTGAACATCTAGTGCTAGTCATGGATTTGCCATTATGAACCATGTTTGAGCATAAGGTGGGTTCATGAGTGTACTTGATACCAGATATCGTCAGATCTACAGCCATATGTCTTGGACGCTTTGGTGAAGAGAGGAGCAGAATTGTCAACTGATCACCACCTTGTGGTGAGTTGGACCAGGTGTCAGCGGAGTCTGCTGGACAGAACTGGTAGTCCCAAACATGTAGTGAGAATGACTTGGAAACAGTGAAGGCCCCTTTCAGTGGGGTCTCCAACTCCCACCTCTGGAGGAATTTCTAATGAGGGGTTGGGAACATGGAATCTGAGTGGGCCATATTCAGTCAATCTGAGTTGCGGGTGTGGGGTGAGGAGTTTGGGGAGGCCATGGAGAGGGACTTTCAGTTGGCCTCAAAGAAGTTCAAGCAAACTGTCAGACAATTCAGGAAGGGGAAACAGCGCTAGCCTGTTTTCAGCAGGGGACTCAAGTATCTCAGGGCCCTCTTAATGAGTGAGCGTAAAATGGAGCATGAGGTCAACAGACAAATCAGTGTAGCATCAGCGTTAATATAGGTGCTGTACCAGACCATTGTGGTGAAGAAGGAACTGAGCTGGAAGGTAAATCTCAATTTATGGGTTTACATTCAATTATGCACCAATGGCCACAAGCTATGGCCACAGGCATAGATAGCAAAAAAAAGGAATCTAACTCCTGGATAATAATAATAATTTTTCACTCTGTCTCAGCTAGACCATATTGTGTTTATTTTCATATGGAAAGAAAAAACATAGCATATAATAATTGATCTAATGGTAGCCTAAATATTCTGGACTTTGATGTATTTAATTAAATTATAAAATCTAAATCTAATTTTAAAAAATCTTAAAAAATCCAAAACGCTAAGTAAATTGGTTCAACATCAGTGTCCTTATGTAGTTTGAATACTCCCAATAAAACTTAAAATAAAATACACCTAAAAAAGAGTGAATATTGGACTTACATTAGTCACATGGACAGAAATACAAATAGATGTGAAGGCAATGTTTTGCTGATACATTCACGATAACAACTGTATAAATTGATAATATGTCAGCAGTGATGTGTTTTCAACTTGTTATGCTGCGATCAAGTGTCAAAGACAGATTTAAAGCTGCTTTGATGAATAGAAAATATTTTTTTTATTGCTACAACAGACACAAATTAGATTGTTGTTTTCCATCACTGAGGATTATAAGCTTAAGTGTATTGCATGACTAACAGACAATTTCTTTTCATATTTCAAATTCAAGGGAATGTAATCAGGGAAAAAAACAAAACTGCAAAGACTATGGAGAACTCAGTTTTTAATTATTTTTTTTTTATATCTTCTAATTTCTTCTGACATTATTCTTCTACCTAAATAAGGTTTTAAATTAAAAATGGTGGTTACTTTTCTTCTTTTCATGAGCAGATCACAGTTGGAATTGAATTGATATTTGTGAGAGTTACTTCTTATGTCTTGGTGGTACCTCGACCCATGAGTGCTTTCTTTGTGTTTCTCTCTGGTCTCAACAGGATTATGTAACATTTGGGTCCAAACAGTGCCACTAAGAGACCAAAACTGGAGGCCAGGATGGCAAATACCTCCACTGCATCTGCATATTTGCCTGGTGAGTTGACATAAGCAGGGACAAAGGCCACCCACACGGCACAGAAGATCAACATGCTGAAAGTGATGAACTTAGCGTCATTGAAGTTGTCTGGAAGATTCCTTGCCAGAAATGCTAGCAGGAAGCTAAGGATTGCCAGTATGCCAATATAACCAAGTAACACTGCAAACCAAATTGTAGACCCGACTACACACTCATACACTATCTTGTCATTGTGATATTGATTATTTTTATGAGGAGTGGGTGAGGAAGATACAAGCCAAGCAGTGCAGATTGCTGCTTGGATAGATATAAGGGCCAGAACTGTCCCTCTCTGCTGCACAGCACCAAACCATTTCAGACTGGCTCCACCTCCTGGTCTGGAGGCCTTGAAAACAGCCACAACAACCATTGTTTTAACCAAGATACATGAGACACAAAGAACAAAGCTGATCCCAAATGCTGCATGTCTCAGTTGGCATGTCCATAGTCTGGGACGGCCGATGAACAGCAGTGAACACAGAAAACATAGTTTAAGTGAGATTAGGAGCAGGAAACTCAGTTCTGAATTGTTGGCGCGTACCATAGGTGTGCTGCGATGATAGATGAAGATCGCCAGGACAAAAGCACAGATAAATGTGCCCAGCAATGAAGCTGTTGTCAAACAGATACCCAGGGGCTCATGGTAGGAGAGGAACTCTGTTTTCTTAGGAACACAGTGGTCACGCTGGGGGCTGGACCAGAAATCCTCCGGACAACTTTTGCACTCCATGGAATCTATGAAAAAGGGGTAGATTGTCATTATTACTGCATTTTTTATGTACCATTTTTATACTTTTCTCACAGTTTTGCATGGCCAGTTTTCCAATTTTTGTGGCCCTTGTCACTACTAACTTCTACTCCCAGCCTGGGGAGAGTATAGACAGATGGGCATAATAAACATATTATGTTCATATTATATAACATATCATGTTAAGTTCATGCATATTCCCTCCACACAGCCACCCTGACAACAATAGTTGTTGCTTGTGCTTGACATTGTCTATCCCAACCGTGAACACTGACAGTTATGTTTCATGGCACATTGATGACAGGAACTGTACCTGGGATTCTGAAGCAGTGGACATTTGCTTTTTCACCTAAACGTTCCTAAGGGGATGACTCAGCGATGTAAATTCATAATATATCACATAGGTTTACAAAGGATACCAACCTGTTTCATTGCTGAACTTTCCTTCAGAACAAGGGATGCAGTCAAAACAGCACACAGGCTGCCCCTTCTTTCTGGCCATGCGGGTACCCGGAGGGCAGCTCTCACTGCAAACTGACCTGGGTGGCTAAAGGGGATAAGAGTTCTGCTGCTATTATTCTACACCATTTGATGCTGTTATTGTATGCATTACTATGGCAGAAACAACAATAAACAGAAGTAACCTGTTTGGAGTCAAAGTTCCAGTAGATTCTGTCTTCATCCAGTTTGAGCTCTTCACCTTTGAAGGCTGACTTCTTAACCACACCCACACTCTGAACTTTTGTTCGTCCATCAGGGAGCCACAGCCAATTCATGATATCATAGATTGGTAAGGCATCACCATTCTCATCAAATGACACTTGATCACCAAATGATGTGGTAAAGTTGACCTTTTCCAAGTAATACATAAGCTATGGCAGGATCAGATAAATACAACACATAAATAGTGTGACAGGAAGGACTCCACCAGAAACAAGTACTGTTCTTTGATTGGACATATGCTTTCAGAGGTTCTATTTGACAGGTTTGCTGGAATTTGTCATGCTACTGTTTAAATGAGGTGTATTAAAACATTGATATTTATATTGATATTTATGATATTGTTATCACACCTGCCATGGCTCCAGTCTTTGTAGAGTGGCACAGCTGCGTCCACTGAAAGGCCCTCTGCCTGGCACACACTGCAGCATGTCATCAAGGGCATATGCTAGGGCATACACTGCCTTGTAAATATTGTACTCAGGTCTGAGGTCAGAGACATCCAATAACTCAGTCTCCACATTCTCTATGTCTTCATCTCCATTGCATAATGCTCCCCCATCTTCCACCTTATCTGCTGGAGGTGGTGCGAATCTACACTGAAATGTGTGTTCCCAAAACTGCCTCACCTGAAATGTATGTAATGTAGAAGAACGTGTTAGTAATAATGTTAGTAGTAAATAAGGACATTTTATTATTGAAATACAGATCTGATTTCAAGATTAAACTCTCACCATGTTATTTCCATTGCTGTTGTTGTGGTGTAGCTCAGGACGTATTCTCAGTAGGAAATCCCTGAGGCCTGGTATTTTTCCTCTGCGAATGGCAATTCCTAGTGTGCCACTCAGGTACGGCATGAGGTGGGGTGTCTGCAGCACAGCAGTTGTTGTCCAGGCTTCACTGGCGAGCCACTGCAGGCCTGTCACATTCTGCTTTACCACCTGTGTATTGTATTATATTAAATATATATTTTCAGACTTCAGACAATTACAGTACACTTTGTAAGACTGAATCCCTACAAAACATAAAACCAAAACTATAAACCTCATGCCAACATAATTAAATTATTAAGAGATAAGTGATAGATTTAAAGTGGAGTCTGCACTCAAATCTATGGTCATGGTATCTATGGTCATCTATGGTCATCTATGGTACTTTTTAACCAGTCAACATTGTTTAACCTATGATGAAGACAGGAGATAGAGAGATTTGAATCCCCACCTCTTCCATTAGTTGAATCATATGGATCCGATGTGCAAACACGATGACCACACGAGCTGTGGATTTCTTCATCACTTCCACAATCCTCCTAAATTCAACTGAGTTGTCACCCCAGGGCAAAACTTCCAAATAGGCCAGACAACCTCCACCAGACTCAGCAAGGTCAGATTGTAAGGATCGGGCAACATGGAGTCCATAGTCATCATCACTGACCAGCAGACCTGCCCAGGTCCAGCTGAAGTGCTTTAGAATCTGAATCATAGCTCGCACCTATTTGAATACAGAGAAGAGGGATTAGTGTATAGTCTGGAATATTCTTTTGGTGAGAAATGACATATTCACATCCTGTAATAAAAATACCGTTAATCGATGTCATTATACTCTTTCATCTAAATTCATATAGTTTTATCAATGGTGCACAAATCAAATACAACACTTCTGCACAAGACAAAAGATTAATTTTATTGGAGGGTGGCATATTTTGAAGGTCACTATGCTTCCTGCCAAACATATTTTGCATTTGTTATTTTACAGTTTCACCTGGAATGCATCACTTGGGATTGTTCTAAAGAAGGAGGGGAACCGTTGCCGATCACTCAGGCAGGAACATGTGGCAAAATAACTCACCTACAGTTTAAAGAAAAATTCATAATGCAAAGAGGTTATGTATTACATTCAAATGATTTTGCCTATTTTAACAGTTCATCATTTTAGAATCTAACATAAAACAATCACTGTTTACCAAATAAAGACTTGTTGGAGAGGCTGGCTTCAATAAATCTATAAAAAAGTGCCATGTGTGGATGCTTTTCGTATCCTATCATTTTTAAATTACATCACATCAAAAGGACAAACTGAAGAAAGGAAACTTACAATGGGCAATTTGAATAAACCTATCACATCAGAGGTGGCGATAGAAAATGTTGAGAAAGAATCACCCACAATCCCCAGTACTGGAGGGGTCCCAAAACAGGTCTCCTGAAGCAGAAACTGCTCCTCTCGACCACTGGCCAGTGACAAAGCAGCGCTGAATCCAATTACAAGTGTGGCACAGTTGTCATAAAGACTGTATCCTAGAGTCACATTAGGTAGCAGGTTGGAGTTTCTGTTGATCTCATCAATAGCAAAGGCCATAGTCATGGCATGCCTGAACCCTGGAATGTCAAACCTAACATATAAAATGTCACAATCACCACTAAAAAGTAATATATACGATATATCAATCTGCACAGATTTATGCTGTCTGCTGCATATGTGTGAGACTTACCCTTGACAGGTGAGCTGATGTGGCTCTGAGGTAAATGTCAGCTCAGGGAAGACAGAGGTGTAGTGGACTTCAAACAGCCCACCCAGAATCACATCACCAGGCTTGTGCATCCCATTAAGATAAAACTGTCTCCTTAATTTACAAGATGAGAAAAGAGAGGAAGATTCTGTAAAGAAACAGGGGTAAGACAATAAAATCAAGATCAGGTAGAGATACAACAGCAAAAATACATTAGGAAATGCCCCCATAACTGCCCTCCTCCTTTCACCCCTCTTTCTTATCTTCATGCAAGGTTACTTAATTTTATATGAAGAGTCATGTGATCTCCTTTTGTGATTTTTGTCATAACATCACACCACTCATCAGGGCATGGACAATAGTTTGGGGGCAGGGCATACAAATGAAATTAGTTGTACAGACACAGAAATGTCATGATTACATCATTTAAGTGTGGTTTCACATGCAGTATGCTCAAACATAAAGAATGACGTTATGAAAAGATTGATAGTGTTTTACCTCAGCCACACATTGCAGAAAAACCTCTGAAAGTACAGTGGAGATGAAATATAAACAAGAAAAAAGCAATACAGCAGTATAAGATAACATACATCTTTTTTTAATTGTTGTGAGGCAACCACCAAATCATGTCCGTAGCTTAACAATTATTTTTCTTTGAAGTAATGTCACTCCAAGCCTGCCGTTTTCTGTTCAGATTATGGTAACTAGGGGTGGGCCGAAATACCAATATGTTACTCAGCAAACCACAAATAGTGGGTTTTTTTTAAGAATATTTGTTTCATACAAATATTTTAAAAATGATATGTTTTCACAAAGAAAAAAAAAACCCACGTCAAATACCAGGACGCAGGTCGGTTACATCGCTATCTCAGTCTCTCTCCTCTGCATCGCTGTTAGTCTATCAGCAGGTCTCAACAAGAGGAGTCACATCCACCTGCTGCATGACACACATTTCCTAATTTGTGTGATCCCCAGAGATAAAGCTGAGCTACTGACACACACAAAGTGCTCCCAAGGGACTGTTCATAACTTGTTGTTCCCCTTCTCCTTTCCACAAAGTTAGTTGTAAAAAATAGACAATTGATGAAAAGTGCAAAGCAATAATCGCCTCTGAAGTTCTTCCCTACATGTTACACAGTGTGCTGTCTGTGTTATGGGTGTATGGGTTATGTCTGTCTGCAATGAGGCGATGAGTAAAGTTTTAGCTCAGTAGTCAGCACAGTCATCTATGATCTGGGTGACTCCAGTTCAAGACCCGGTGTGGGGACCTCCTTCATAAGGTAGTTTATTCATGAACACTTATTGTAACACTTTAATAAAAACAGGATTTCCACTCTTATTCAAATACAAATACAAATAATTTTGCTGCATCAACAAATACAGATACAAATACAAATACTTGGCCCTCTGCACATCCCTAATGGTAACTATGGTTGGTAACTATGGTAAGTCATATAGCTCCAGGTATTCATTAACAGCCACCACTAGTTTGTCGTCTATGACTGGTACTTCCACTTGTTTTCATCACCACCAAAGAAGGCCCGCTTCTCAGTTTATCCAATTGGACAATGGGAAAAAACACAAATGACGTTGGGTGCTTTTCCTCTCTGAGTTGCAGTTTTTTCAACATGAGGTGAATACAGCAGAAAACATCCACTCACATTGAAAACAGTTACAAAAAGTGGCCCCAGGCTGCTAAAAAGTGCTCTGTCTTACTGGGGCCTAAAAGTGTACTGCTTTAACTGTGTACAGGGAAGCCCTTGGACTCCACTGACTCAAAAGTGATTATCAGAACCATTCTGTGACCCTTTGATATTAGGGAATAAGTAAACCTTATGTGTCATCTTTACACGCATTCTGCCTGCAAATTTTCCCAGACTCTGGGAAGGTCATGTTACATATTTTGTACCTCAGGGTACTGAGTCTTCTTTCAACTGCCCTCTACTGGAACAGCTGGATTTCACCCTCCCACTTTACCCACGGAAAGTGATACACAGTTCAAGTCGCTTTCCTGTGAGTGGCTTACAAATGTATTTGGACTGGTCTTAGGGGTTTAGAAAGAGTAACAAGAGTAACAAGCTCTTTGTATCTTGAGCTTCTTCTCACAGAGGCAGCTGTCTGTTGGCACCCCATGGGTTGTGGCATTATGGGCTTTGCAGCATGCAATTTGGGAGTGGGCCGTATCTCCCATAGAGGGATGCTAAGTGAGGTTCATATGAGAATATTTGGTTAGCAGGGTAACACCTGTTCTCTAAAAACTGGATGAGGTATCCTAGCACACTGCCCTTGCAAGTGCCCTTGCAAGTGCAAAGCACGTTGCAGAACTACACTTGAGAAAGCCGTGTTGCCCATGCAATTTCTGTGATTGATCTATCCCCTAACAGACATGGTGGTAAAGGAACTTCCAAGGTGGGTCATGCCACTTCCATTAGTGAAGTTTTTCACTTAGTTTTCAGAGAACCGGGGTTACCCTGGTACACAAACGTTTTACAGTACTGCAGATCTTGAGAAAAAAAAGACATGACTGAAGGGAAATGTACCATTATGCCAATGTAAAGGATGGAAAAATAGCCTCTATTAGAAGTAAAATAAAAACTGACAACACCTTTATTAAAATAAAAAAAAAGAAAAGAAAAAAAAAAACATGTAAATAGCTACTTTATGAATTAGTCTCTCTCATGTACTGGAGTTTTTGTGAGATTTCAGTCAGGAAGGCTATCTTTGTATGCTTGGGTCTGTAGTTTTATTTCTCAAACCACCTCAGAAGATAGTATCAGTTAAGGGCATATATGTTTATTTTTGATACAGAAATATGTTTTGGTTAATGACTATGATACTGAATTTGAATAATATCCTTAAAACAGATGGTTTTAAGGATAATAATAGCATAATAGCTACTGGCCCAGGTACCCCTAGGCTTGAGGCCGGTAACATCAACATTGTTTCTCTCTGCCAATTAAGACATTACCTAAACTGAATAATAAAAATATGCTAGTTTCTCCATTTCACTGGGTGACCATAAAAAGAGAACCAATAAGCAATGATTTATTGATTATCAAGCTACTTTGACTAGCTTAAGCATGGCTGCAGCAAATACTGGACTTTTTTATGATCCAACTTTTTGCAAAAGATTAAACAAAATGCTAATAACATGTCGGCTAGTCCGGTTTACTTACTGTTGGCCATTAAGATGCTATGGATGCATCATAGACAATTTGACTATGAAATAGCATTTGCTGCATTGACATTACTGCAATTGCTTCAATCAGAAGCTGTACATACAAAGAAAAAATAAAGGAAAAGCCATTTAGAAAAACATTTGGATCCCCCTGACCTTCTAGAGAGACAGAAACAGGAGTATGGTACAGAAAAGAAGGGATAGAAGATCTGAAGAGTAAAAATGAATCAAAGCAGAAGTGAGTTTGACACTGATGCAACGCCTATGCCATGGGGAATGTAAGAATATCATTTTTAAATGTCAACAGATGGCAGTATGACAACCTCATTAAATCAGATAGTTCAAGCACTTTTTGGTCTCTCAAATCTTGAAGAAAGTAAGAGCAATGATCAGGCAAAAAGGTATTAATGATGTAACAACTTTATTTCCTCTTGTTTCCTTCTGTTTTCTTTCATGTAAAGCAAGTTTTTAGTTTTTACCTGTGACATGGGTCAATATGGACATATCACTACTCAAATGAATATAAAATACAGACAGGATCAAAAGTGCTGTTTTATGTCTTGGGAGTGGCTCTACCCATGATTGCTTTCTTTGTGTTTCTCTCTGGTCTCAGCAGGATTATGTAACATTTGGGTCCAAACAGTGCCACCAAGAGGCCAAAACTGGAGGCCAAGATGGCAAATACCTCCACCGCATCTGCATATTTACCTGGTGAGTTGACGTAGGCAGGGACAAATGCCACCCACACTGCACAGAAGATCAGCATGCTGAAAGTGATAAACTTAGCTTCATTGAAGTTGTCTGGAAGATTCCTTGCCAGAAATGCTAGCAGGAAACTAAGGATGGCCAATAAACCAATATAGCCGAGTAACACTGCAAAACCAATTGTGGACCCTACTACACACTCATAAACTATCTTGTCATTGTGGTATTGAGTGTTTTTATGAGGAACTGGTGAGGAGGAGACAAGCCAAGCAGTGCAAATCGCTCCCTGTATAGAGGTAAGAACCAGAACTGTCCCTCTCTGCTGCAGAGCACCAAACCACTTCAGACTGGCTCCACCCCCTGGTTTGGAGGCCTTGAACACAGCCAGAACCACCATGGTTTTAACCAGGATGCATGAGACACAAAGAACAAAGCTGATCCCAAAGGCTGCATGTCTCAACTGGCATGTCCATAGTCTGGGACGGCCAATAAACAGCAGTGAACACAGGAAACATAGTTTAAGTGAAATTAAGAGCAGGAAACTCAGTTCTGAATTGTTGGCGCGTACCATGGGTGTGCTGCGATAATAGATGAAAATCCCCAGGACAACAGCACAGATAGATGTGCCAAGCAATGAGGCGGTTGTCAAGCAGATACCCAGGGGCTCATGGTAGGAGAGGAACTCTGTTTTCTTAGGAACACATTGGTCACGCTGGGGGTTGGACCAGAAATCTTCTGGACAACTCGTGCACTCCATGGAGTCTGACAAAAAGAGGAAAATGTTAAGATAAATATTTTTATTATGCTCCATAGAAACATAGGGTGTTTTGAAAGGAACACCTTTCAAAAAGACCATTTGCATTGTCTTTAAAAAAAGAAACACATTTGTTACAAGGGATTGGTATTTTCCTGCATGGCCAGTTTCCTATGCATTAAAGCTTTTGTCATTACCAGTTTTTACCAGTCATGTGTCACCTCTAACACTTCACGCTTCTTTTCAACCAACCAGGGCCCTTTAGAAGGAGGGCACAACACACATAGAAGTTAACACTATCCCAATCTCGGAACCCATTGGCTATCTGTCTGATGATGATTTAGCCTCTGGGGGCAACGGCTAATCTTTCAGGATTCTGGTGTAGCAAGTGGACATCCGGATAACAGATATCTGGGCCAAGACTTCCTCTTTGGTGCGCCAATCATTGTTTACAGTCCGATTAGCAACTTGAGACAGTTCAGATGATATTTTGGCTAATCTCTATAAATAGATATATGCATATGAATGCATATAAATTTGAAAAAATTAATAAAAACTAAAATAGCCAATGGGTTCTGAGATTGCCTTTCTACCATTGCGATCCACCTCTTTTGCTCTCCACACAGACTGTTGACCCGCATGCAACCAAAGCCCTGTCAAACGTGATTGTTCAATACTATTTGGACTACAAACGGAAACCAGAACACTTCCAGTACCAAAATCTTGTCCTGTTGCCTACAGATTCTGCATTCACATGCATCTGTTTATAGAGATTAACGCTATCACACCCCCAGATTCCAACCCCTGCACTTTCATACCCTAACCAACCAATAGGAGTCACTATTGCAGTGACAGGAACAAAATGCCTTTCACCTGCAAACACTACCAATTATGTTCATTAAGGCACTTGGCCAAGCCAAAGGTATAGTTCTGAATGTCAAATTCATAAATAGCATTATTTTATAAAGGATACCAACCTGTTTCATTGCTAATCTTTCCCTCAGAACAAGGTATGCAGTCAAAACAGCAGACAGGTTGCCCCTTCTTTCTGGCCATGCGAGTACCTGGGGGGCAGTTCTCACTGCACACTGACCGGGGTGGCTAAAGGGATAATAAGAGTTGTCACAGCTCTAAACCATTAGATGCTGTTATTATGCCGTTATAGCCAGGCAAACATGTATAAAATCAATAAGCAGAAGTAACCTGTTTGGATTCAAAGTTCCAGAAAATTCTGTCTTCATGAAGTGTGAGTTCTCGACCTTTGGCTGACTCCTTAACCTCACCCACATTCTGAATCTTTTTTGTTCCATCAGGGTGCCACAGCCAGTTCATGACGTCATAGATTGGTAAGGCATCACCATTCTCATCAAATGTCACTTGATCCCCAAATGGTGTGGTGAAGTTTACTTTGTCCAAATAATACACCAGCTTCAAAAGGGTGAAATGAATTAAACAACAGATAAAAAATGTAACAGACTCCATCCAAATACTCTAATCGTGGTCAGGTATAGTTATCATTTATTATTTGTTCTGTCATTATAAAATATTCTTTATTCTAGTTGCTTGATTTGTCATGTTTAAATTAAGATATAAGAACTTAAACTTTCAAAATATAATACAATTCTTGAGCCACTATGAATTTCAGGCTGTTTTGTCTTATTGCTTAATTGCCATTGGTTATTACTAACATAAAACATAATTGGATTCTCTTTAGAATAAATATTTTTTTCATACTCATTAGATTAGACACCTCAGGCTGGTAGCCTGTTTATTGATGTGATAGTAGAATAGCATCTTTTTTTTTCTTTTTTCTTTTTAATAATATTCCTACTGATAAACTACAGTACCAGTCAAAAGTTTGGACGCATTTTCTCATTCAAGTGAATGGGAAGGGGTGTCCAAACTTTTGACTGCACTGTAAATTCAGTAAGTACCTGAAGCTGTATTTTGAAACATAAACAGGTGGAGTGTAAATTGATATCACACCTGCCATGGCTCCAGTCTTTGTAAAGTGGCACAGCTGTGCCCAATGAAAGGCCCTCTGCCTGGCACACACTGCAGCATGTCATCAAGGGCGTACGCCAGAGCATACACAGCCTTGTACACATTGTACTCTGGCCTTAGGTTTGAAACATCAAACAGCTCACTCTCCACATTATGAAGATCTTCCTGTCCAGTGCACAGTGCTCCTCCAGCCTCCACCCAACCTGCTGGAGGTGGTGCAAATTTACACTGAAATATGAATTCCCAAAACTGATTTACCTGAAATGAAATATAAAAAAATCAGTGTTAACAGAAATAGTGATAATATATTGTTGCTGCAATTTCAGATCAGATTGTAAGATTAACTCTCACTATACTGTTTCCATAGTTGTTATGATGTTGGTCAGGGTGTATTTTGTAGAGGAAGTCCTTGAGCCCTGCTATTTCTCCTCGTCGGATGGCAATGCCTAGTGTTCCACCCAGGTACGGCATGAAAGCAGGGGTCTGGAGTACATCAACTGAGGTCCAGGCTTCACTAGCCATCCACTGCAGGCCTGACAAATTCTGCCTCACCACCTGTGTATTGTATTTTTTTTAAAGACTTCCAGGACACAATCACAGTTAAGTGCTTTGAGTTATGCACTCTTTATTATAATTATGCTATGGTAACATATGCAATTTCTCACTTTAGTTTTCTTTTCTTAATAGCAGCAGGGAGAAAAGAAAAAAAAAACATTAATTGATGCACTGGCTATGTCTTAACTGAACTGTTGATAATTGATAGGTTATAATTTGGATAGATAGAAAATACAGAAAACTTTTTTTCTTTCTTTCTTCTTTTTTCTAAATACTTTTTTTTAAAAACTGTGTATTTTTAACCAAACCTCCTCCATTAGTTGATAAATGTGGATTTCATGTGCAAACACCATGACCACACGAGCTGTTGATTTCTTCATCACTTCCACAATCCTCCTACGTTCAGCTGGGTCATTGCCCCAAGGCAAAACCTCTGAATAAGCCAGACAACCTCCACCAAACTGGGCCAGGTCAGATTGGAAGGATCGGGCAACATGCAATCCATAGTCATCATCACTGACAAGAAGGCCTACCCAAGTCCAGCCAAAGTGTTTTAGAATCTGAATCATAGCACGCACCTATTTGGATAGAGAATATTGTTTCAGTGATTCGGTCACTGATGTAAGATTCAGCATTATCATTACAAACTATATATTTCATTCATGCTGCACAAAGCACATATCCTCATCCCCCAAACAAAAGATTTGTTGAACTGGGGAGACTTATTTCAAATTAATTTCTTGTAAAACAAATATTTGCAACAATTATGTTGTTAATAGTCTCACTTGGAAAGCATCACTTGGGATTGTTCTAAAGAAGGATGGAAACCGTTTCCGATCACTCAGGCAGGAACATGTGGCAAAATGACTCACCTGTAAAGGGACATACAGTATGCACACAGGTTGTGTATCACATGCAAGTCATCAGAGCCATTTGATATAATTGATCAAATTTTATATATGAAATTAACTTGTAAACAGCATATAAAAAGCCCAGAAGAAAGTGAAGTTTACCATAGGCAGTCTGAATAAACCTAGCACATTGGAGGTGGCAATAGAAAATGTTGAGTAGGAATCACCCACAATCCCCAGGACTGGGGGGGTCCCAGAACAGTTCTCCTGAAGAAACTGCTCCTCTTGACCACTGGCCAGCGCCAAAGCAGCACGAAATCCAATAACAAGTGCGCCACAGTTATCATAAAGACTATATCCCAAAGTCACATTAGGTAGTAGTTTGGAGTTTCTGTTGATCTCTTCAACAGCAAAGACCATCGTCATAGCATGCCTGAACCCTTGAGTGTCAAAGCTGAAACACAAAATGTCTAAAAATAATTTGAGAGTACAAATAAAAAACCTTCTTATCCATATTACAGCATTGTACAAAATATTCATTAATATATCTTAATGTTTACAGATATATTTAAAATTTGTAGAAATATCTCAATATCTGTTATTAAGACCCATAATAAATACAGGACACATATTGTATCTCAGCACAGAACTTTCATGTCATTTTCCAAATACCTTAAAACTCTGAACAGACCAGAATAATCTACAAAGTCTTATACTGTTTTCTGTATGTGTGTGAGACTTACCCTGTGCAGCTGGGCTGACGTGGCTCTGAAGTGAATGTCCATTCAGGGAAGACTGAAGTGTAGTGGACCTCAATCAGCCCACCCAGAGTAACATCGCCAGGCTTGTGCAATCCATTGAGATGAAACTGCCTTCGTAATTTACAAATTGAGGAAACAGAGAAAGACACAGAGAAGACAAAAGAAGACGAGAACAAAATCAAGATCAGGTAGACATAAAAGACAAAGTATACGTCAAGAAATGCACCCATAACTGCCCTCCTCCCTACACCCCTGTTTCTAATCTTGATGCACAGTTACTCAAATTTATATGCAGGGCAATGTCATCTTCTTTACGTCCTTTTCGTCATTGTTTAATCTGTCACACCACCCATTGGGGCACGGCCAGTAGTGTGGGCAGGACATAATACACATATTATCATCTCAGTTGTATACAGGAGCAAAGTGTAATTTACATAATTATATACAGCAATGAATGGCTCATATGTGCAAAATCACCAAATGTTTCAGTTATAAACATACTATATTATAATTATTTTGTACACTTCTATAATGTCAAATTCTTTTGTGTGAAAATCAAACTTGGTATTTAGGTATCTATCATGTAATAATGTTATGTGACTTATGTTAAAGGTATTGCAGTTCAGTCTATTGAGGTAGGAAGTGATATACAGCCTTTCCTTGTGTAATACAGTATGCAGCCGGTTCTTTGAATATGTATAATACGCATTATGTGTTTTTGATAAGAAATGATTGATTATGATGTGGTATGTCTATTTATAAATAACCTTAAAGACAGAGTAGACCTGTAAAACATGTAATAGAGGAAAACCGAGGTGTCTACCATAGCTGTTGCACATCAGTGTAAATCGAAAGGCATCTAAAAGCAGCTGCACACTCATTTTGGATGAGAAGAAAGAAAGAAAAATAGCTGGTCCAGTGAAACGTGTTGTTCTGGCTCCAAGTGGCCTCTTTGTTATGATGTCTTCCAAATGAATGGAAAAGTTATTCAGTTCAGTTTTTTTCAGAATGAGAGTTGACAGAGAGAAATGTTAATAACTTAAAGTACTACTGATGATATCATAGATCCCCTGATCTCTTGGGCCCATGCCTACTAGGCCTGTTATCTGGTATCTGGGCTGTTTCTTGCTGATGCACTGTGCTCTCACCATTCATCAGCATGAAAGAGTTAGTATTAGCATTGCAGGAGAGAGACATGCACACTTTCCAACAAAGTGCAGGAGCCTCTGTACAAAGGGAGCGGGGTCACATAAGGGTAAATCCAGCAAACAGTTGGGAAGCCAGTGATGGATCATAACCTTGTTGCTGCACTAGTGACTCCTACTGAATTGGGGCACCTGCATTAAGGGGTTATTCCAAGCATTGACACCACAAGCAGTAAATGCTCCTAGTCTGACCCCCACATAGTTATGTGTTGTTTCACAGACATCATTTTTCCAGACTAACCCAACCAGGTGACAGCTGTTTGTTTCCTCTCCTGCTCTGAAAATGCATAAGAAAATATATGTTCTGCAGAGAGTGGTTAGCTTATACTGGGCTCCTCTGTGCTCAAACAACTAGAGTTGCATTTACAATGTGTAACCTTCTTTTCCTATTTTTCTTTTTCATAAAACATACAGGTAACTTTTATTTTTTTAATATATTTATGTGATATCTTCACTTACTGGAATGATGAGTGATATACAAACATTTCACATTATATTAATCACATCTATTTAAACTAGCCACGAGCCACAAATCATCTCTGAGTATATTCACTGTCATGTATTCTCTGAACTCGACTGTCACTTCCACTGGGTGGTAGTAGAGTGAGTCTTGAAATGAGTGTCTGTCTTCCTATGTTCCTTTAACTGTTCTTTGTACTTTTACAGTATGGGTGGCATCTTGCATTTGGGAATAAGATGAACACTTGAGCTTGAAAGTGGCAGGTTAGTTCACTTAAGCACAATTACAGTGATGCAATACCATAAACTACACAAAATACATTTAATTAAAATCCAATAAAAGACTTCTGAAAGAAAATTCTGATCACCAAAGTTTCAAACACTCCAGAAAATATACAACAGGTATATTGGCCATTTTAGGGCCATTTTTCTATCACATAAGTCTAAACTGTATAACTGTCAGACAAGGCCTGACAATTTGCCTGAACATGGAAGTGTATATCAAGCACAAATCACAAATGTTAAATTCAGATTATTTGCAGATTATAGAGCAGCTGAATTTTAAAAGGGAACTCAAACAAAAAAAAGCTCCTAAAAATTGGGGAGATATCTGGCGTTAACAATAATAACTTTACAAGACGAGAAAAGAGATGGGGACACTTAGTGGAAATTATATTGTACATGCAGCCCATTGAACTAAAAGACTTGGACAAGAATTGGCCACTGGGTAAGGCCATCCTCTGATGTTTAGTAAGCTGACGTACAGTAGAAGGAGGGCTTTTGTCTGAAAAGCTATATAAACTAGTGAAAACACACCTATGTATACATGCAGACAGCTGAGGGATGGAGATCTCAGCTCTCATTACTGGCCTGAGCTTGGCTCTAGGTTTGTTTGAGCTGCCCTCAGCTCTTGCCTTGAACAGTTCTGGGGACGGTCTGAACCACAGGGCAGGGCATACAGAGCATAGGACTGGTGCTGGGGTCACTGAGGCCCCATCTGTGAAATGTAAGCTCCAAGGTACTGCTCGTCTACCTGCATTCTCAATGGATGGTGACTACGTTATTGGGGGTGTATTCTCCATACACGACTACATGCACACAGTGAAGCATAACTACACCAGCATGCCTGAGCCACTAAGGTGCACAGGGAGGTTAGTGTGAGAGAGAAGTGGAGGATGAAAGAATGAGTGGGGACAGAAATGTTTTTATGATGTGCTTACAATAATGTTGCAAACGTTATTTTGTGTAGTGTGTGATTATTTAAAAATGCATTTTTATTTTTCTTGATAATAATGGATAACATGGGTGCATTTAACAACTGCTGTAAGAATATTTAATTGCATAAATTAAATTTCTTGTTAGTGAGTTTAGGAGTTTAAGATGCATTGTAGTTATGTTTTCTGTTGAAATCGTGAATTGTCCTTATCATATGAAAATTTCAACAGTGAGTGTCTGTGTGCAGCATTGAATCCCGTGAACTGCGCTTCTCACGCGCAATGGTTTTCGCAATTGAGGAGATCAACAACAGCACGAAGCTGCTGCCAGGCATCAGACTCGGTTACCAGATCCACGACACGTGCGCCTCAGTGCCCGTGGCGGTGCACCTGGCATTTCAGCTTGTAAATGGGCTGGACCCGGTGTTTCACACCGGCGACAAGTGCTCGCAATCAGGTATGGTGATGGCTATCGTTGGTGAGTCTGGGTCCACGCCATCCATCGGCATGTCGCGCATCATTGGGTCCTTTAACATTCCTCAAGTAAGCTTTTAGAATTTCTGGTTAAACTTGTGTTAAACAGCCTAGAACTGAACTTTAAATGAACTATAAAGTTAACTTTAAAGAATCACACTTTGCTTCTTTCCTTTAGGTGAGCCACTTTGCCACCTGTGCATGCTTGTCCGATAAGCAACAGTACCCGAGTTTCTTTAGAACAATCCCCAGTGACCAGTTCCAGGCTGACGCTCTGGCTAAACTGGTGAAACACTTTGGCTGGACTTGGATAGGTGCTGTCCGGTCGGATTCGGACTATGGGAATAATGGCATGGCGGCTTTCCTGCACGCAGCGCTCAAAGAGGGCATCTGTGTAGAATACTCTGAATCGTTTTATAGGACCCACCCACACAGCAGGATCCAACGAGTGGCTGATGTTATCCGCAGGTCCCTACATCTCTGATTCTGGTTGTGTTCACTGACTTTATGCTGACAAAACCACAAAAATGTTTGGCCAAAGATAACGGGAAAACTATTTAATTATCTTAGTGGCAAACTGGCAATTAATCTTTTTTCTCTTACTGCTCTGAGATTGATTACTCATATTGTTATAATATAGAGTCAGTCATTAAAGTATTTCTCATGTTTGTTAACTGTCACTCTAGATCAACAGCTATGGTTGTTGTGGCGTTTGTAGCCTCTGGAGACATGATGATCCTGCTGGAGGAACTGGCTCGCCAGCCCTCTCCACCTCGCCAGTGGATAGGTGGTGAGTCCTGGATAACAGCCCCAGACATGCTGAGGTTCAGCTTCTGTGCCGGGGCAATTGGATTTGGCATTCAGCAATCTGTCATCCCTGGTCTGAGACACTTCTTGCTGGATCTCTCCCCCACTGAAGTGGCTGCCTCTCCAATACTTACTGAGTTTTGGGAGGATGCTTTCAAATGTCGTCTGGGAAAAAGTGAGAAAGTTGTGTGGACTGTTAACATGTTTGTTACTCATATTTAGATTCCTTAGAGGTTGTGTTGTCTTGTGTTGATTGTTGGTATGTGTTTTCCCAAGTTAAAACTTCATTGCTGCTTAAAGATCATTTCACAGATTTTAATTAAATGAGAGAAAAATCTGTCAATAATGAACTCATGTAGGTGTAAAATGAAACTCTGAATAATTAAATCATACAAGATTATCATTAATATGATAATTTTTTTGGTCCAGAAACACTATTCATACTACACATTCAGCACTGTACTCAAGCACACAACAAATACAGTCTCACAATAATACACCAAAGTCAAGTAAAATAAAGAACTTGTGGATTTCCACATGCTGAAATGTGTTAGTTTAATGTGGGTATCTTTTAAACTATGAATTATAAAACTAACAAACTATTGTTTGATCACTAAGTCATAACCTGAGATGACATAGATAAAGGCCACTAAATTATACAATCATAGTGCTGTACACAAACTGAAACATGGATAATGAAGAAAGAGTTAAAGCATTAGACAAATACAGGAAAAAATATAATAACACAAAAGAAAATAGAACAGGGCATGTTTGCAAAACCGAATGATTCTCAAGTAGAATAGAATTAAAACTAAATTGGTTCTTGTGAGGACAGTCTAGAGTGTAAAAAACAATACTAAACATGAATTATGTATCATATAATTATGTAAGAAATAATAATAATTGTAATATCATTGTCAAGGCTTAAAAACACCTGTCTTTCTGTGTGTTTTAGGTGTTGCCACAGATGTGAGTGTGTGTGATGGAACTGAAGACATACAGAAGCTCCGGATTGCATACACTGACACATCTCAGCTCCGAATCACTAACATGGTGTATAAGGCTGTTTATGCAATAGCACATGCCATTCACAATGCAGTGTGTCAGGAAACAAATTCTACAAGTCATTGTGACAAATTCACCAGGATAGAATCCACACAGGTTAATCAAAATGAATAAGAGAAAGCCCTTGCTCTTATCTATATTTTATCAAATGAAATATAAAATGTATTTTATGTGATTTATTTCTCTCCAACTCACTGTTACGTCTAATCCCCTCTTAAACCCAGGTTCTTACTCAGCTGAAGAAAGTCAATTTTTCTCAAAACGGTTATCATGTGTCATTTGATGCCAATGGCGACCCTGTTGCTACATACGAGCTGGTTAACTGGCAGAAAAGTAAGAGTGGCAGCATTGAGATGGTGACAGTAGGGCATTACGATGCATCGCTGCCGGTGGGCCAGGAGTTTCGTATCAACAGGAACCTCACATGGGTGGGGGGTAGCACACAAGTAAGAAGCCTAACAGCAATTATTTATTGTATTAGACTCTGAATTATAACAGCTGTGTGCAAAAGTGCGTGTCTGTATGACTTTGCATCTATCTGACAGGTACCTGTGTCAGTGTGCAGTGAGAGCTGTCCTCCAGGAACTCGTAAAGTGCTGCAGAAAGGAAAACCCATCTGCTGCTATGATTGTATACCTTGTCCTGAGGGAGAGATTAGCAATGCTACAGGTAAAATAAAATGTTTTCTCATTCATACAGTATCTATAACATAGAATATATGACTGCTAATAGCCCTTCCTAATTTTTTTTTGGTTTTTTTCAGATTCCCCTGGTTGTTTCCGTTGCCCTAAGGAGTTCTGGCCTAATGCAGAAAGAGACACGTGTTTCCCCAAGCCTGTAGAGTTTCTTTCCTTTGACGAGGTCTTAGGAATCATCCTGGCTACATTCTCAGTTGGTGGTGCCTGTCTGGCCATCATAATAGCAGCTGTGTTCTTCCGTCATAGGACATCCCCAATTGTCAGGGCCAACAATTCTGAGCTGAGTTTCTTGTTGCTCTTTTCCCTGACTCTATGTTTCTTATGTTCATTAACTTTTATTGGGGCACCCTCTGAGTGGTCCTGCATGCTGCGCCACACAGCGTTTGGGATCACCTTCGTCCTCTGTATCTCTTGCATTCTGGGAAAAACTATAGTGGTTTTAATGGCCTTCAGAGCTACACTCCCAGGTAGTAATGTCATGAAATGGTTTGGTCCCCCACAGCAAAGAATGACTGTAGTATCATTCACATTTATTCAAGTTTTAATATGTACTATTTGGTTGGTTCTTAGTCCCCCCTTTCCAATGAAAAACTTAACCATATACAAGGAGAGAATCATCCTGGAGTGTGCATTAGGATCAGCTGTTGGGTTCTGGGCTGTACTTGGGTACATAGGCCTACTGGCTGTCTTTTGCTTTGTGTTAGCTGTCTTAGCACGGAAACTACCTGATAATTTTAATGAAGCCAAGCTTATCACCTTCAGTATGCTGATATTCTGTGCAGTCTGGGTCACCTTTATTCCAGCTTATGTCAGCTCTCCTGGAAAGTTCACTGTGGCTGTGGAGATATTTGCCATTCTGGCCTCCAGTTTTGGACTGATACTGTGTATATTTGCTCCAAAGTGTTTTATCATATTGTTTAAGCCAGAGAAGAACACCAAGAAACATTTAATGAACAAAAATCAATCTTAGGACATCTGAGGTTTGCAAGTAATTAAGATAGCAATGTACAGTACATAGCCGTATGGTGTGCACATGCAACACAGTCCACAAAGTGATTTAAATATTCACTTTTACCAGTTTTTGTGCATTAATATTTTCTTAATTGAAATATTATTTTGTAAATTCCCATTTAATCTGTTATATGGAAACATTTCTGACAATGCATATGAATATTCATCATGTGCTGAAACTATGGAATAAGCAAATAAATAAAGTTAATAAACAAAAAATGCATGGTACCAAT
Organism: Thunnus thynnus; assembly: GCF_963924715.1. Taxonomy (NCBI): domain Eukaryota; kingdom Metazoa; phylum Chordata; class Actinopteri; order Scombriformes; family Scombridae; genus Thunnus; species Thunnus thynnus. The sequence continues at coordinate 21,949,940 of NC_089523.1, read as the reverse complement.
TTCTGTCTTTCAGTATTTTCTGTCTGAATAATATCAATATAATAATAGTATGAATAAAAACTATTAAAAAGGGTTAAAAACAGTTTGATGCAGAATGAGGGAGCTCAATCATAGCATATTACATACAGTGCAATAAAACAGATAAGCTAGTTATATTGAAAAACTCACAATGTTTGAAAACTCCTGTCATGTATGATCAATTGCAGCAGCTGAGTATTTAAGTTTCAACTATTTGCTTTTATCTGATAATCTGGAAATAGTATAAAATGATTTTTATTACACTTTAAGTGTGATGAGATGTAGACTGGAGTATTAACAAGATAAAACCTGTGACTTCTCCTTTAATATGTCCAACTATAAAAATCTTTAAAGAGCAACTTAAAACCTCCTGAAAATCATGTCTTTGCTAGCCTCCAGTGGTTTAAAGAGGACATATTGAGCAAATTTCCAGGTCCATATTTGGCTTTGCTGGAATATCTTTGCATGACAATTCTAAAACCCTTATCAAACAGTGTCGTTGTTCACCTCTCACCTCTCTAGTGGTCTCTTGAGCATTGGATTAAGATGCCTCCTGCACACCTCTAAGTGGAGGGCACATCCAACTGGGAGGAGAGCTGTGCCTGCTGAAAGGCCCTCTCCCTGGCACACAGTGCAGCATGTCATCAAGGGCATATGCCAGAGCATACGCAGCCTTGTAAATAATGTACTCGGGCCTGCGGTTAGACACATCAAAATGTCAGTCTCCACATTCTCTAGACTATCCTGTCCAGTGCATAGTGCATAGTGCTGGAGGTGGCGCAAATCTACCTCACTTGCGGCAAGAAAATTAAGATTAGAATAATGATGATAATGTGACAAGTCAGTGCTGATCAGGCAGTGAAGTAAAGAAAAAGGCCATCACTGTGTTATTTTCATAGGTGTTGTTCTAGTGCAGGTCAGGATGTATTCTGAAAGGCCTGGTATTTCTCTTCGACGAATGGCGATGCCCAGTGTGCCGCCCAGGTACGGCATGAGTTTGGGGGTCTGGAGCACAGCAGTTGCTGTCCAGGCTTCACTTGCAATCCACCGGTGGCTTGTAACATTCTGCTTCACCACCTGTGCATTGCAGGGTTATTGATGAGTTATTGACGATGTTCATGTCTTATTAATAGTTAAGTCTGCAGTTAAAGGAACGGGCTGAAAAACTGACCAGTTACAGTACCACATGTATTCTGTTGAATTCCAAATGTTATAATCGGGATTATCTAAGCATTACTATTTATATGTAATATAATAAAGTGGTGACCTGGTCCTTCTTCAACACTTCTTTTTATTTCCAAATTTAACACTTTTTAATTGTATTTAAATGTCTTTTTACATTGCCTTGTGTTGCTTTTACATTCTGTTTTGATACCTTTTATGCTCTATGTAAAGCACTTTGAATTGCCTTGTTGTTGAATCATGCCTTACGCATCAATTATCTTTGTGACCCCCCAAATAAAGTCAGCTCTTCAGTTTATTTATGCATCATGTATTAAAAAAAAATACAAATAAAAATGAAATCACAATTTTGGACTATATCAATGATCTGTTTAGTTGGAAAAACTATTTTAATATTTTATGTATGATACAGTATTAATTTAAAGGACCAGTGTATAAGATTTAGGGGGATCTATTGGCAGAAATGGAAAATGGAATATTCATAAGTATGTTTTAATTAGTGTATAATCACTTGAAAATATGAATTATTTTGTTTTCTTTACCTTAGAAAGAGCCCTTTATATCTAGAGTCCTCTTCCACAGAGCACTGCCATGTTATTACATGAATGAATTCATGCTTTTTAATGTTTGGAAACAGTGGATTGATGTAATTCCATCACTCCAAGAACAAAATATATGACCTTACTTAATTGATTTTTTGTTATAGTTTCCTAAATGAATATCTTTTTCATCTCTTACCTCCTCAATGAGGAGAAACCAGTGACTCTCGTGCAACCACAATGACCACTCGAGCTTTGGATTTTTTCATTACAGCCACAATCCTCATTGCCTATTACTCAGACAAGGACATGTGGCAAAGTAACTCACCTGTGAGAGAAATTGGGCATGCACAGGAGGTATTTTTAGTTCTTGCAGGATTGAAAATCAGTGATGAATGTTATGTATGTTATGTTATGTATTATGTTGAACATAATAATATAATATATATAATATTCACTAAAATAGAACACATCAAAATTATTCCCTGAAGGCAAGTGGGAAAAAACAGAAGGTGGGAAACTTACAATGGGCAGCTTGAATAAACCTATCACACCTGACATGGAAATAGTAAAAGTTGAGTAGGAATCACCCACAATCCCCAGGACCGGCAGGGCTCCCACACAGGTCTCATCTAAAAGAATCTGCTCCTCTTGACCACTGGCCAGATACAAAGCAGCACAAAATGCATTTCCAAGTGTAGAACAGTTGTCATAAAGACTGTATCCTAGAGTCACATTAGGTAGCAGATTGGAGTTTCTATTGATCTCATCAATAGCAAATGCCAGGGTCTGAGCATGTCTGAACCCTAGAATATCACACAAAATGTCACCATTAACCACTACAAAAATAACATGTGACCTGAGAACTTGGTTGAAATACATAAAAATATATCAGCCCATGTTACTAATACATTATTTAACAATAAATCTTGTATTAATATGCCACCATTTTATACAGATGTATTTTACATATGAGAAAAACTCGGTAGAAGCAGAATAATGAGCAGTTTTCTTCTGTTTGCTTTATGTCTGTAGAGCTCACCCTTAGCAGTTTGGCTGGTTTGGTTCTGGGATGAATGTCAGCTCAGGGAAGACTCTGGAATAGTGGACTTCAAACAACCCACCCAGAGCCACATCGCCAGCTTTGTGCATCCCATTAAGATGAAATTGTCTCCATAACTTACAAGATGAGGAATTAGAGGAACACACAGGCTGTAAGAGAGAGAAAATCAAAACATACAAAAGCACACAAATGCCCTCATAACTGCCGTCCTCCATTCACCCCTGTTTTCTAAACCTTTTGCACAGTCATTTAATTTTATATACAGGACTACGTCATCCCATTCATCGATCTACATCATTGTTTGTTTAATCTTTCACACCACGTATTATGTCAGGTGATTTAGAGACTGGGAACAGAGCACTGCATCCACAAGGCCTCAGTGAAGGACTCAGTGTCTTTAACTTGTTTTTTGTAGAGGCTTATTTCTGTTTATTTAGTGATGGAATATCGGTGTTTTTGCTTTTGTGTACAAATAAGTGCACATAAGGTTTAGACTAGTGTATGGGGCGCATGTATGAATATGTATGTTGGATACAATGTATCATCCATGTATAAATTCTGGTTGTCCATGCAGGTTGTGTGATCACACCAAGGTAGCTGATTAGCTCATGTAAATTGTGTCGACGATGATTCTTTGACTGAAACGTTCACTTTTTCTCACATTATTTCACTGTGTCACTTTTTACACTTGAAATAAATTGATTCTTTTGCATCCTGGGAGCCTCGGTTTTTTGCCAGTGTGCAATCTCTTTATGAAATGGGATGTAGAGGCAGGGCCTGATACCTCAATGTCAGATTTTATGTTATTATATTGTATAATGTATCAAGGACACGTTATCATTTTGTTTTTAAGTAACTGTCAGTGGATTAATTGATAAATTAGCTTAACTGACCACTTCCTACATGTTTCTGATCAGATTTCAAATAGACGAAACACATTGCGTCATTTTAAAACTTCAGCTGGAAAAAAAATACAGAGGTCAGTGACTGAATAATTAAATGTTTTGTTAATAGATGGACATACCTCTCCTTACCTGGAGAACACATTTTGGTATGCTAAACAGTACACTTTTCAAACCAATAAAAACATCAACAATGCACTGCTGTGAATCAGCCATGTGAATTTAATCACATGTACTATATGACGTCCAGTAGGTGGCAGCAATATACCAAACCATATTTTGATGTCTCTAATTTAGGGATGAGAGGAAAACATTTTTCCAAAGAATTTTAGCTACGATGGGTTTTATTCAATAACATTTTCAAAATGCCAAGACTAATTATTTGAATATTAGCTCAGTCAGCATATTTCATTTGCACAGGCTTAAAAAGCAGCAGCTGTTAACATTGAACATTAAATTGTTCCACTTGATTTTAATTGTACAAATTCTCAGGAGTTGTCTTCATCCTCGTGTAATTTATTTTCTCCATGATAACATAGAGTTGTTTTAGTTTTAGCTTTGTATTTTAGCTAGTAGTATTTCCAAGTCTAATCGCACAAAGTAGATCAAAAGCTAGCAAATCAAACACTGCTCACTAATTTAATGTGTTTATAATACGTTTTGGATAAAATTGTTGTCATTCTTTAAAAAAATGGGGGAAAGTAAAGAGAATGTACATGTACAAGTGCATTATAATATTAATTATATTCAGTGATCAATATGAGTGATCTTATTTTAATTTTAAATATTATTTCCTGATAATAATAATATTATAATACAATTTATGACAGCGTTCCAGTTTTAACACAAGTGATTTACATGAGCCTCATCTTGACCTCTCTCCTGTGCTGTTGCTTTTCATTGTGATTGGTTGATCTGGCGATGACTCATATGACCAATGAAATGAAGCGAGCATCATGGTTTTTATATAGTCTACTTCATCAGCCTTTAAGAGATTATTGTTTATTGTTAAGTATCATCATCTCCAGCACACAGTCTTTATGGGTCCAGTATGGCCACTGCATTTAACCCCTTTTCTCTGGCTGTTTCTTTGGGCCTTGTTGAACCTTCTTTTCTCCCCTGTTTTCTCTGATGTCTCTCATTCCACAGAGGAAAGGAAAGAACTGAATTTGGAGGGAGGTGTGGTGGAAGAAGAGACTATGGCAGAGAGACTGACTGGTGTGGGGATAGAGGGAGTAAGTGGTTTTGGTTCTGGTTTACCTCAGTGTGTGAGACTGGGAGACAGTGAAGCTCTGGCCCTGGAGTCAGAGGGGGATGTTGTGATTGGAGGGTTGTTTCCTCTGCACTATGTGGCCCCTGAGCCACAGCACAGCTACAACAGCAAACCTCTGCTCACACCTTGCAGTGGGTGAGTGTGAGGATACTGCTGATATCTGATATATATTTGCATTTTGATTCATCTATCTTAGTCCTGCATCCAAAGAATCTCACATTTTTATACAAAAATGAGTAACTGAAATAATTTCCTCTTGCTGTAATTAGATGTCTATGTTGCTCCTACACTGTTTACATGTTCTAATTTATATGGTGCTGTGATACAGTGTTTTCTATCTCATGACGATGAATCACACAGAATGCATTATTTAATTTTCTCCAGCTTTGATCACAGAGCATTCCGCTGGATGATGACCATGGTGTTTGCAGTGCAGGAAATTAATCGTAATTCAAGTTTGTTACCTGGTGTTAAACTGGGCTACCAGATCATGGACAGCTGTGACCATGTTCACACCAGCCTGCAAGCTCTTTTCTCTTTAGTCAGTCACAGAAGTGCTGGAAATAATGGAAATTATATAAAGGAAAATATAACAGAGGAGAGACTGGGTACAAAATCTGAAACTTTGCCATCATGTCTGGCTGGTTCACCCATCCCTGCTGTGATCGGCCTTGCATCGTCTTCCCCTACGAGAGCTGTGGCTCACACTCTTGGTCCTTTCAATATCCCACTGGTAAGACAGGAATTAAAGGCAGGATCACACACAGTACTTCATTTTCTGCTCTTTATTCTACAAATAATGTAACAATGATGTTAACAGTGTTCAATTTTATCTCTTGAACAACTTTATCTCCCTATAGGTGAGTTATTTTGCCACTTGTGCCTGTCTTACTGACAAGCATGTGTACCCTTCATTCTTGAGAACCGTGCCGAGTGATCTCTTTCAAGTTAGAGGTCTTGTACAGCTGGTCACCTTCTTGGGCTGGCGCTGGGTGGGCACAATAGGAACCATGGTGAGATGAGGACTTCTTTATACTCCAATATTAGTTAAACACACTTACATGATTTACAAACCTCTGTATATCTTTCAGGATGACTACAGTCACTATGGCATTCAGGCATTCTCTAATCAGTTTAAACAACAAGGTGGGTGTCTGGCATTTCATCTGACCATCTCCAAATCACCCACAGTGGCTGAGATACAAGAAATGACAGACAGGCTGCAGAGGTCAACAGCACAGGTAGTGGTGGTCTTTGCCACAGAGGGACAGCTGTTGGAGTTGCTCTCAGAGGTGAGCATGCTTCATCTTAGCTAATGTACTGAGACATGGTGGGGCGTAAAATATAGATAACATGATATATTTCTTTTTACTGCTCGTGGTAATCTGTTTGCTTGTCAACTTTCTCTATTTATGCTTAATTTTCCAGCTGGCTCAGAGGAATGTGACAGGGATACAGTGGGTAGCCAGTGAAGCCTGGGTGACTGCGAGCCTGCTGACCTCACCCCGCTTCCACCCTCTTCTAGAGGGCACGCTGGGATTCTCCTTCCCTGCAGTCCATATTCCTGGCTTGAAAGAGTTCTTGTTGAATGTCCGCCCCTCTCCTGAACCTGGCATGGAATTTGTCAACATGTTCTGGGAAGAGCTTTTTGGCTGCAGACTACAGTTTTTGGGAGACAGATTAAAAGAAGATGCTACTGGTGCCCTGGACAAACCTGACTCTCAGTCTGTGTCCCTGGTTATTCCTATTGTGGGGAAAACAAGCACCATGAATCAGTCATTTGATGAAAACTATAAAAGTACTGCTGAAAAGCCTGTATGCACTGGTTCAGAGGATCTAAGGCTCACTGATAGCAGTTACACTGACATTTCTCAAGTCAGAATATCCTATAATGTGTATAAAGCTGTGTATGCCATTGCCCATGCTCTGCACCATTTGTTGAGCTGTGACCTGAAAGGAATGTGTAAGAAAAAGAAATCATTTTCTTCCAGGCAGGTAAGTTAAGCTTCTATGAAATATATACATGAATATGCATGTGAATATTGGATTTATTCCTAGAGTTTTTATTTTCTGGCTTATCCTTAGTTAAACCCTCTTCTCTGTTTTTTACTTTCTTTCTCTTCCTCCATACAGTTGCTGCACCATCTGAAGACAGTGAATTTCACCACCCAGTTTGAGGAGAAGGTATACTTTGATTCCAACGGAGAGCCGGTCCCTCTCTATGACATCATTAACTGGCAGAAGGACAGCAATGATGAAATTAGGTGAAATTTTCACCTAACACCTAAGCGCAACAACTGTCTTTTTAAGAATAAAATTATAGCAACAACTACCTATGCACTAATGACAGAAAGGGAATAGTTTATGAAGCAATATTGTTACATTGTATGACCTGCATGTTTTTGCAATTTGTGATCAATATAAAGAATTTATGTTGTGTTTAGATTCATCAAAGTGGGAAGCTATGATGGTTCAGCTCCTTTAGGACAACAGCTGCGGATGGAGAAAAGCTCCATTGTATGGACAAAAGGACAATCACAGGTAGGTTGTGCTGCATGTCCTCCAAAAATGATTTATGATACAAAAATACAATCTGGGCTACATTCTTTAAATTCATTTTATTTCTCATCCTTCGCTTTTATCTGGTCCTTTGTCCAGGTGCCTGTGTCCCAGTGTAGTGCACCGTGCCCCCCTGGCAGCAGGCAGGCCAGACGTCCAGGACAGCCCCACTGCTGCTTTGACTGTTTGCGCTGTGCTGATGGAGAGATCAGCAATCAGACCGGTAGTCCATACACATTTTGTGTATTCATATATATTTCAAATCATGTAAACCACACAGAGACATGAAAACCATTGAAATGTAGCACAACTGTCAACTGCTTTATGTTCAGTGAGAGTCTTTATACAGTGTTTGTCTACTTTGTGTGTCCTCAAAGGTTCCACTGAGTGCACAAAATGTCCTGAATACTACTGGTCAGACAAAGACAATGTTAAATGCATCGCCGGGGTAGAAGAATTCCTGTCTTTCTATGACACCATGGGCGTCATACTGGTGGCACTCACAGTGCTGGGTGTCATCCTGACAACAATCATCACCACTGTCTTTCACCATTTCCGCTCCACGCCCATTGTCAAGGCCAACAACTCAGAAATAAGTTTCTTGCTTCTCCTGTCACTCAAGCTCTGCTTCTTGTGTTCCTTGGTGTTCATTGGTCAGCCATCTGTGTGGACATGTAGACTCCGGCAGGCAGCCTTCGGTATCAGCTTTGTCCTCTGTCTGTCCTGCCTCCTCGTTAAGACCATTGTGGTTCTCTCAGCCTTTCGAGCTAACACACCTGGTTCCAGGGCTCTAAAGCTGTTTGGTCCATCCCAACAGAGAACTCTGATCCTCTGCACTACAGCCCCTCAGGTGGGAAGCCTCTGGATTTATTTTAACCTCAATTTGTGATCACCAAGAGTCACCTGATGAAATTTATAAAAAGAATTTGTACACCTTTTGTCAACAATCAGTGCATGTTCCTTTATTAACCCCCAGGTTTGTCTCTGTACTGGTTGGCTGTTGGGCGCGCCTCCATTCCCATTCAGGAACCCAACATACCAAGCCTCAACTGGAAAAGTAAGTAACATGCTTTGATGGTCGCAGTGTCTTTTTTGATTCTGCCTCTAGGAGTCGCCTACACATAGGTGCTTTAATGTTTATTCTTGAAATCAGAAAAAAAGTCGAACCTGATCATATGTAGTAAGTTATTGCACACTCTTATGCAATGATTGATATTATTTGACATAATATACTGTAGATTGTTGTGGAGTGTAAGGAACCATGGCCCCCTGGATTTTATCTGGTCCTAGGCTACATTGGCCTACTGGCCTTCCTGTGCCTCCTCCTGGCTTTCCTGGGACGCAAGCTGCCTGATACCTTCAATGAGGCGAAGCTCATCACCTTCAGTATGCTGATCTTCTGGGCTGTATGGATATCTTTCATCCCAGCCTACGTCAGCTCTCCTGGGAAGTTCACTGTGGCTGTGGAAATATTTGCAATTTTAGCCTCTAGTTTTGGACTTTTACTGTGTATTTTTGTTCCCAAATGTTACATAATTTTACTGCAGCCTGAGAGAAATATTAAGAAAGGCATGACTGGGAAATATCCCAGATAAATTTAACATAGTACGTGAAGTGAACAGAAACACACATTTGATATTTGAAATTAATTTTCATAGTTGAAATAAAAACAGGAAGTTTGTATATTTGAATGTGGAACAAAATTAAAAGCCACATGAACAAGTTGATATTTGCACACTTTGATGCCAAAATAAATAAGTAAATAACAGACTGGGATATGTGGATACTATTTCCTATTACTGTACAATTTCTCTTAGCTCTATCACTTCCATTAACCTTTTAAATCTGAATTTCTTTTACTTGACTTCTAATGACTACAGGTTACTATACTATAGTGTTACAAGCTATAGTATCTGTTATATTGTCTTCTAGAAAGCTTTGCCCAAAGATTCCTGAGACATCTCAAGCTCTAAGCCTCCCCTTTGTGACCTCATTCAAAACACTGCATCTTTTTTTTTAAGGTTATTGTTATGTCCTTTATGGGATAGTGAGCAGTGAAGAGGCAGACAGGAAATAAGGGGAGAGAGAGAGATGGGTATGACATGCAACAAGGCTGGGGTCAAGCCAGGGAGATCGCAGTTATGTGGCATGCACAGTAACCATTTGACCACCACTCCCCTTTTTCTGGAACTGTGAATCACCTCTTGAGTGTCAGTGATTTGACACAGTGTGACAACTGGAGGCCTCAGACTGTAACACAAAGATGCAAGTAGTTGTTAAAAACTGGAAGCCTGATGTGCCTGAGATTAACATTACCAATGCATGTGTGAGTTACTTCAGCCTTGGCATGCTGAATACCTTGTCCTCCAACCCAAGAAATAAGAAATTAAATTGGGTGAAAAATATAATTACTACTAGTACTTTTTTATCAAGGGCAATGTTCTCATTATATTGACACATCTAAATGGAGTATACATGAGTGGTGTGGAAGCCAGTCACTACCTTTACCACTCATTGCTCCATGGGAATCAATTAGTGCAATGCCCCTTTAAGGCTTTTAACCTAGCAAAACAAGGAGAGACCACATCACACCCATTCTACCTTCATTACATTGGCTCACTGTAACTTTAAGAATTGATTTTCAGGTCCTTTTACTGGTTTGCAAAGCCTTAAATGGCTTAGGTCTGGTACATTTAACCAGACTTTTAAACCCATATATTCCTGCACAAGCCCTTAGGTCCTTCAATACTAAGCTGCTTTCTTAGAAAAAATATTGGAGATGCAGTTCTTTCCATCTATGTACCTAAACTGTGGAACAGCCCACCAGAACACATGAAACAGGCAACTTCAGTAGTGTCTTTTAAAAACTAGCTAAAAACTTTTGCATCCATTTTTTAAATTGTTTTTAAATGTTTTTATTTAATAATATGATAATCAAGTGTTAAGCTTGTTTTTATTATAATTCTGGAATTCTGTATTGTTTTAATTGTTTTATTTATTCTCTTGATGTCTATGTTTTTATGTGAAGCATTTTGAATTACCTACAATGTACAGATTATGCTATATTTACAATTTGATTGACTGATTGTATTTTAAATAAAAATGTTTCACTTGAATCTGGTATGTATATCATTTATTTGCTGCCCATGTGTACTAATGCCTACTGAAGAATCAGCATTAACAGCTGATTAAACTTCAAGCATGCTCATTATAGTTCACAATTCCATATTTTTTGTCATATCTATTCCCTTTGTCTGACCCTCCCCTAACATTTCACTATACACAATCTGTTTTATGTTCCCTCAGGACAAAAGCCTGAACATGTTACATTACAATAGCTCACAGTATGTAATCAGTAATTAATACTGATTATAAACTGTAAGCTAATAATTATTATTAAATTACTAATGATTTTCCTGTCTAGTGTGTAAAACTCTAAACTCATTAACTTTGGATTGGCGCTCATAGTTGTAGCAGGGTAGAAGATCAGCAGAAAGTCTTTTCCCAACAAACTGAACCTCAGAATCTTCAAAGAATATTGAACACTTCACATCTTTATTTCTTTAAAATATGTATTAGTACATTAGAGTGATATGGTCCTTGCATATATACTTATTTATTTCTTTTACCACTGCACTACATTTGTAATGCTGCAATATACAACAGTCACGGTCCAGTCTATACAAATGTGAACTAAATCACGTTTAATTTAACATTAAAACATTTATCTTTAAACATTAAACATTGAATAGAAATGCTTTTTTAAAAGGTTAACTTCAGGCATATCACTTCTTTTCTTTTCCCATTAGATGCTGTTTTGTATTCTTTTCAGGCTTCAGTAAAATAATATAACACTTTGGGGCGAACAGACAGAACAACAAGCCAAAGCTGGAGGCCAGAATGGCAAATGACTCCACTGCATCTGCATAATTTCCAGGAGAGCTGATATAAGCAGGGATGAATGCCAGCCACACAGCACAAAAGATCAACATGCTGAAAGTGATAAACTTGGCCTCATTGAAGTTCCCCGGCAACTTTCGGGCTAGAAAGGCCAGAATGAAACACAGACAGGCCTGCAGACCAATATATCCCAGAACGCACCAGAATGCAAGGCTAGAGCCCACACTACACTCCAGTATGATTTTTGAACGTTCATATTGTGTATTTCGGGATGGGTAAGGGGGAGCATCAATGAGCCAGGCGGCACAAATAATCACCTGAATCAGAGTGCAGCTAAAGATAATGGCCCTCTGTTGTTTGGGCCCCAGCCACTTCATAATGTTGTCTCCTGGCCTGGTGGCAGTGAAAGCAGCCAAAACCACCAGAGTCTTCCCCAATATGCAGGAGATGCAAAGTGAAAATGTGATGCTGAAGGCTGTGTGGCGCAGCATGCAGGACCAAGCTGTTGGCTCTCCAATGAACACAAGAGAACACAGGAAACACAGAGTCAGCGCAAACAGGATGAAGAAGCTGAGTTCAGAGTTATTCACACGGACTATGGCTGTGTTTCTGTGATGGAAGAAGACTGCAAGGACCGCTATAGTAAGACAGGCACCCACAACAGAGATCACTGTTAGGGCTATACCCAAGGAATCATAGGCCAAGAACTCCACTTTCTTTGGGATGCAGGCTGTTCTGTCTTTGTTTGACCAGAAGTCCTCAGGACAAAATGTGCACTCTATGGAATCTAAAGAGTAAGAAAATATTTAAAAGAAATACAAATAGTTTATTTAAAACAATTCCATATTCAAATATCACCTGATTGCAATAAAATATATTAGATATAATTGTCATCTTTATTGCTTGGTTGAAAGCTCACTTGTCTGATTGCTAATTTTGCCACTGTCACATGGTACACAGTCAAAGCAGCAGACAGGCTCCCCACGACGGACAGCCTTCCGGGACCCTGGAAGACAGCTGGCACTGCATACAGACACCGGCACCTAAGGAGCACACAGACAATAGTGTCTTTCAGCTCTGCAGTGTCAAATTAGTGTGCCAAAATGATTAGTCATTTACTTGATTAGTCCATCAACAGAAAAAAAAAAAAACATTATTGTTCAAGCCATTTATCATGAAAAACATCAATATTTCCAGGTTCCAGCTTCTAAAATGTGATGATTTGCTGGTTTTCTCTGTTTTACCTCTCTGTAAATTCAATGTCTGCATTTTGGACATAACAAGCTTTATATCCTTTATATTAACAAAAAAAGTTCTTGATTAATCAATAGTAAAAGTAATGATTAGTTGTGGCTACATATGTTCCTGAACTCTTTTGTCAGAAAATGCAGCCAGCAAGAAAATGGTAGAGAAGCTTAGCTGAGATTTTCACACTCAGGGCTGGATTAAGTTATTTTTTTATGAGATATTTACAATCTGACGTTCAATTTAACAACAAGTTTGGTAAAATGGGAACAATTGTGGCTCCAGAATATTCACCCATTGCTCTTTAAAAAAACAGCCATAACATGAGAGAACGTTTTTGTGTCTGTGGTTTGGAATGCAGTGTTTCATTTGAATATAATCAGCATACATTTGAAACATTACTAACACCGTAGTTTGTATTTTACATTGTATTTTTATCCGGCCACAAGGACTATAAGGTCATATGACGAGCATTTGAATCTCTAATTTGAACAAACTCATACCTGATCCAGCTTGTCCTGTCAACCTGACTTACCTCCACCTCAACCTACAGAACTTCAACAGGTGGCATCTGATGAAGGTAAAAACACAGTGTGAGCAGCTTGCCTCACTCTGATGACCTGCCCACACTATCCTGTCCTCCTGGATCACCAGCTCCTCTCCGGCAGGCTTGGTTCCATCAAACAACCCCACGTTGACAAACTCAATGTTACCGCCTGTGCCCCTCTGCCAGTTGATGATATCATAATAGGGTATGGAGTCGCCCTTCAGGTCAAAGTTCACCTCCTCCCCAGCAATGCTGAACGTCACTTCCTGGAGGTAGTGTTGGAGCTTGAAAGACAATAAATAATATGAAATACTCGAGCAAGATTTACAGTGCAATAATCAATAAGAATACTAGACAATACCTGCCAGGGTTGTATGTTGTTGCTTTGTGCACATGAGTTGTTAAGGAAAGGCCCTTGGTCTGGTTGACAGAGTAGTAGGTTGTGCAGGGAATGAGCAATTGCATATACAGCCTTATAGACATTATAGGCAACTCTAGGACTGGATGTATTCATGTAAGCTGAATGCTGATCCAACAGGGACTCCTGCCCTGAGCAGGGAGGCAGCTGGGAACCAGAGGACAGAGAAGGATTGCAACCATACAGAGCCTCCCACAGCTCCTGCACCAGTGGATTATTGGGATACATCTGAGGGTTTACTGTCAGCAGGTAGTCACTGAGTCTGGAGATATGACCTTTTCTGATGCCAAACCCAATGGTGCCCCCCAGGTAGGGGTAATACTCGCTCCCTGTAAAGACAGATGCTGTGACCCAGGCCTCGCTAGCCACCCACTGGATTCCAGTAATGTTCTGCATCATGTAGTCCCTCAAGAAAGGTGTCATCTCCCCCTCGGCCGAAAATACCACCACCACTTTTGCTGTAGAGCTACGCATTACCTAGGAGGAAAATGTTTCATAAGGAAGAAGCAAAAATAAAGCTGTTAAAACTAAGTCTAGTAAACCCTAACCCAAGATTGTCTCATTTTACACACAAAAACTTTTACCATCAAAATAACTTAAAACATGCTATAATAACACAGACATTATTCACACATGGGCTTTATTGGGATCAATTCGTCATCAGCACATACTATAAGAGGTCTTGAGGTGAAATAAAAACTCTCTTTTTCTATAACTCAAATTCAGTGTTTGTTTGTGTCTACCTGCATGATCTCCAGAGCCCTCTGGCGATTGTAGAGCAGAGGGATCATTTCTCGGTACGCAACACACACTTTGGTTCCCTGTAGCTCTCTTAGTAAACCTTGCACAGCGAAGCGCCCATATTCATGGTCCCCTCGCACCAGCCCCACCCAATTCCAGTTGAAGCGTACCAGCAGCTGGGCAATGGCCTTCACCTAGGATCAGGAAAAAAGTGCCAATTTTATTGTGTCATAACTCAGATATTTAGAAAAACAAAACAAAGTAAACTGACGGAGAAATCAATAAAGCTTTTTTTAATATGTACTTTGTCTAATGCTGTAATGTAATCTAATATATCATCCACTCAAGTTGAGTTTAGGAAGTACAAGGTTTTCATAGGACAACACCGGACCACATACTGTAGAAACCCATTTAAATCTAAAGCTAAACCCTCACCTGATAGTCATCATTAGGGATTACTCTGAAGAAAGTTGGATATTTTATTCTGTCAGTCAAACATGCACATGATGAGAAGTAGCTGATCTGGGTAAAAAAGGGTTAATAAAGAACAGATTAAAGTGTAATATTTTGAGAACACATGTTTTGGGCTGTTATAACAGAACATAATTATCCTAACTAACCATTGGGATTCTGAATGGCTGCAGGATTCTTGATACCACGATAGACTGAGCAGAACCAGATTCCCCGATCACAGCGAGGAGTGGAGAGGCACCTCTGCACATGGGAGAGTGGTCCTCACTCAAACCGTTCAACACAGCCAGAGCAGCCCTCTGGCCGGTCAGTGGATATGCACATGAATCAAAGATTTTGTAGCCAAGGGTGTAATTGGGCAACAGCTCCATATTCTGGTTTATCTCCTCCACTGCCAGCCTCATAGTCTGAGCCCAGCGGAAAGCCCTCGGATCAAAACTGTACCTCAGCAGACACACATATGCACACACCACACACACATTGAACACAGCAAAGGTGTAGAAAAGGTAAAATTTAAAGGTAAAAGTTAGTCATCTCTCTGCATCTAAGTGCATAAGATTTTTTTTTTGGCAAGATATGTTAGCAAGATATGTGTCTGGTAACACTTTATTTTTCAGGCTCCTCATTATCCAATAATTTCCAACAGTAGGCCAGCTGAACATGCAAAATGAATACAAATTTTTATAAAAAACAAACATACAAATTCAACATAGATGAATAAAGTCTCCAGTGATTGATAGCTGTCTTGACTCTCAGAAATTATGTTTGTATGTTTGTAATTATGTTTATGTTTGTATATGAACAATGAATACAATGAATACAAACATACATACAAATTCAGCATAGATGAATAACATTTCCAATGATTGACAACTGTCTCAGAAATTATGTTTTTAAATGAAAAATGAATAATAATTTTCTTTCTTCATTTTTCTTTTCTCTGGTTGGTTTCTTGGAGCACTTGTAGTTTTTTTCAGGAAACTTTTTGTAAATTATTTAGAAATGATTTGGGAATTACAGACAAACCTTTTCTCTTTGGAACTTTCTTTGCTAAAACCTAAATATCTTACTCAAACTCAAAGTGCAGGTCAGGTCAAGCCATCATTGTATATAGAAATAACTTATTTTGCGTGGTACAAATAAATATAACCTGCATAATCTATTTAATAGAATAAGAATGTCACAACATGTTTCTTTGAGACAAAATCACACAACATCCAACTGAATATATTAAGTTAAATACCCCCAATCTGATTTCTAATCCAAACCTATTAAACTCACCCATTGCACTTCACTGGTGGTGGTCTGTAGGTGCAGTTGAGGTCTGGCATCTCCTGGTTATAGTGAAGGGGGAAGATCCCCCCGATAACATAGTCACCCTCTGCCACGAAGCCTGGCTCAAAGCTGTTTTGAAGAGTGCACACTTTTGCTGCAGATGGGGATAGAGAGGTGAAGATGGAAATTGGGGCATAAATTAAAGTGAGGACCCAGACATAGGTAATCAAGGAAAATAAGGCAAGTGGAATCATACTGTCAAACACCCCCCAGATAGAGAGAGTGCAGGAAATGAGACAAGCTATATACTATATCCCCTGTAACCCTTGCTATATTCTAGCATCTTATTAATGACAGAGTGCCACTGGATTGGTCACCAGCAGTCCCGCCTAATTTATGAAAGTGGATTACTGGAGACTGAATGACAAAGATAAATGATGTAATAGGACCATGATAGTGGATATAGAATATCCTACGAAAAAAAAATTATGAAATGTATGTAATATATTATTATTATTATTATTATTATTATTATTATTATTATTATTATTATTATTATTATGTAATATATTATAATACATTTGTGTTATATTTGAAAACATCATTAGCATTTCCACATGTACAGTCAGATGAAAGTCAGAACTTTCCAAAGTAAGTAAAAGATCAAGTTATAGCTAAGCAGATATGAGGAGAAATGTATAAAACATTGTTTAAGTCTCTGAACCACATTGGAACAGTCCACCATATCATCAAGCAATGAAAAAAGCTTCATAGCAAACTGGTAAGAGATGTGATGGCTCTGAAAATGGCAATCATTCCCCTCACACCTCACTCCACATGGAGTGTCTAGTGAGCAAGGAACTCATATCACAAACAGTTTGCTAACCAAGACAGCCAAGGTGTGGAGGATGCCACTCACTCTCCTGGCAAAGTACATGGTCATCTAGACAAAGCCAACACATATGTCTATGTACTTTTTATGTATTTCTCTTCTGCTTCTAATACGGTCCAGCCTCATCTTCTCCTTAGATACCTGTGTGACCTGAACATCAGCAACAACCTTGTACTGTGGATCAGAGAGTTCCTGAGAGAGAGGCCCCAATGAGTCTGTATTAATAACACCTCCACTGACTGTCCTGAACAGCGGTGTTCCACAGGGGTGTGTTTTATCTCCCCTCTTGTTCTCCATATATACAAATGAGATAAAATACAACAGCAAAGACCTCTCACTCATTGAAATAGTGTAATTTATAACCATGTATGTTCAAAATGTATTGATGCATTCTTTTTAAATGTGGCACAAAAAGGGTTTCTGAGTTTCTTGGAATAGAAAACGACACTTCTCAGGAATGTCAGCTTCTGTTGACTCAAAGCCAGGACATTCTGGAAATGTGTGGAGTAACTTCTAGAAACCATGTGTTTTGACTCTATGCCAAAATTGATTCATGTACCAAGAAACTTGAGTAGAAACAGATGTTAAGTGGAACCTATATAAATTGGACTTTTACTACCCTTCTTTGTCTTCTCTTTGCAAGCCTTGTCTGTACATTGATGACCTGAGTGCTGGTATTAAAGACAGAATGAAAGAAAGAAAGCCTGAAAAGTTAATTTGCCTGGCTGCCTGAGGTTCACTAATGCAGATACTGCCTAACAAAAAAATGGAAACTCTAAAAACACCTGTGTAATGTCATTAAAGCACAAGGTTGGTGATGTTTTTCTTATTGTCAACAAATCTCATGAGCAGAGCTAAACCAACAATAAATATCTAAAACCTGATATATTCTTTGGGTGCCGTAGAACTTCGCTGTTGTCTAAAAAATCATTTAAAAACACGACAATGAGCTAGACCAATGCACTGGGTGACACGTTCCTTCACCCCAAAGACTACTGTTAACAGTAGTAGTACAAACAGTAGTTTGTTTAGAAATGGCTCAAAAGACTATTAACAGCATCACATTTTCAGCTTCCAGAGAACAGTACCTTGTATGGCAGACACCACTGTGCATGCACAGGAACCAGGTCTGTTAACAGAGCTTTGCTAGCTTGTTGTGCACAACCTCTTGGCTTTATACTACATTGTAAATTCTCAAAGAACTGCGAATAAGTCAAGTAAGTCAAAACTGTCTACTGTGTAACAGCTCATGCTATTGTGCAATGCAATTTGAAGCATCTTTTAAGGCTTAATATCTATTTTCTTCCCTTGTACAGTTATTTTGACATACAAACATTGCCAAAACATGAATGACCACACAGCAGTACTGTGGCTGAACCATAGACAGTATAAAAATAATGGACGTAGCCACCGTGACATCACCCATTGGTTTGTGGATTTGCATTTGAAGCCTTGAGTTTGGCATTTTGACTGTCGCCATCTTGGATATTTGGAGCCAGAAGTGATGACAAGTGACCAAATATGGACAAGAGGGTGGTGCTGACCCTGACGCTAGCTGCTAGCTTGGTTAGCACGGTGCATTTACAGTCTATGGTTAACTGTGAAAATGCTAATGCTTATTTTCACTAGCGAAAAACAGGCTTAAAACCATTAAAACAAAATGTACTTAAAAACAGTAAAAACTGAACATTCCACTTCTTAGAGGGACTTTTAGTACAACCAAATGCTGAACAAGACTTTTTTAAGGCAACCAAAATGTTACAGTTAACTTTCATGAACTGAAAACACACTGAAATAGCTACAGCTACGTTACCTAATCATCATCATAACCCCAACATCGTAGCCACGCCCTAAACCATACCCTGTTTATCGTCAAATTTAAATTTAAAAGGGACCATTATTTATAAAATAATTTACAAAATAAATAGTCTTAGAACAGATCTTGATGGCTTAATTAGCTTATTTTGTTACAACATCACAACTAATCAAACACAACAGAAAAATTAATCATATGTCAGTAAGAAAACAACCTGAAGTGTTGATTGCTATATGATTTTTTTTCATTTACTGTATGTTCAATCTACACCAGGAACATGAGGTGTTGCCTTTAATCATGTCATAACTCCTGTATCTGGGCGGTCCCCTCAGAGTTATGTGTGTTCACAACAGTATATAAATCAGCTGTGTCCTGAAATATCATAATCCTTTGTATGTGACCAGAAAAGGCCAGCTCATATTTAACTTTTGAATTATTTAACAAAACTCAGCTGGAGTTCTCCTTCAAGCCCTGGGCCAGTCATGGCATTGGTGGCTGCCAAGTTTCTTATGTTGCTTTCTCTCTTTGGGGGCAAAAGTGGCTCAGCTGCTCTGGATAACTGCGTTTTCATGGGGGAAGAGGAGACAAATAATCTGTACGAAGATGGAGATGTAGTTATAGGGGGCTTATTCCCTCTGCACTACAGTCCTCTGTCTTCTCTTCCAACATACAAAACAAAACCAACACCAAGTACATATAAGTAGTGAGTAAATATTTGAATGCATCTTATAATAGTGGCCATGTGTAGCACATACATTTTATTTTACTATATTTGTATTTATAGTATGTTAATGTTTATATCTGTGCTGCTGTGTGATTAACTGCTTTTCACTACAGTTTCAGCTCCCGTGCCTTGCGCTGGATGCAGACCATGACTTTTGCAATCAAAGAGATCAACCAGCGCAATGACCTCCTGCCACACCTTAAGCTGGGTTTCCACATCCGTGACAGCGGTGACAACATACCTGCATCTCTGAAAGCATCTTTACTACTGGTGAACGGTCAACCAGAGAGGGGCAAAGGTCTGAAGTTAGACACTGACTCTAATTTAGGCTGTGGTGCCGTTAGCCAGGCTGTGTCCCCAGTAATTATAGGAGATGCTGGCTCTGGGGTGTCTATGGCTCTGCTAAGAAATCTAGGTTCTTTCCACATCCCCCTGGTGAGACTGCCTAAACTTTTATTTTGGTAATATTTATAGAGTATGTGTTTTGCCATGTAAAATCAGTCTTCTGTCATGTATAATCATTTGCCATGTTTCCATATATTTTGCTACTGTTGAGTAGACTTTCAAGTATATAGTGCTGTATTTGTAAATGTATCATTTATTATGCTTACAGTGTAAGCAGCTGGCTAGTTAAATTGCTAGACTGCAAACTGCCATTTAAATTCAAGTGAAGCAGAAATTCTGCACCACTGAATGCTTTTAAAGACGATGGTATTGTTTGGAGAAATTTGATACAGCCTTTTGAGTGAGCCAAAGTGTGCAGAGGGTTAACTATTGTTTGCTATAATACCAGGTGAGCTACTTTGCATCCTGCAGCTGTCTGAGTAACCAAAGAGAGTTCCCTACATTCATGCGGACCATGCCTAGTGATGCCTTCCAGATCAGAGCTCTGGCGCGCTTGGTTAGCTATTTCGGCTGGACCTGGGTGGGAGTCATTGGAGCTAAATCTGAATACGCTCGCTTTGCCATCCAGCTCTTCCTCCAGGAGTCAGTGCACTATGGTGTGTGTGCTGCCTACACACACCTCTACCCTGTAGCACTAAGTCAGCAAGATGTAGATGAGCTTCTTGATAATATTCAGGTATTGTGGGTCAATGGAAATTTCTCTTGCATACAAGGGGTAGAAAAAATAATATAAACTCCTGCAGTAAATACTACCTTTCAGAACCCTATAATGTTAAATATTATGATAGTTTCAGAAATATGTTGATTCAACTCTGTCGTCATTTATCAGGCCTTACTATGCAATGTTATTGCATTGCAGCACTGTATAATGTATAATCATGAGAGGAAACAGGTGTTATCCTCCTGCACGGAATTTCATGTGGGTAAAGCACCCACCTAAAAAACATCATCACTGTCTTTCCCCCCCCGAAAAAGTCAGTAACATTTGTCAGCCTATTGATTGTAAATAAAATTCACACATGAGCTAATTATTTTTCTGTTTTAGACATAAAGTGCCACATTTTTTCCTTTCTGTTTTTTGGAAATGCAGACTTTACTGTATAGTTTGCAGTGTTTTTAAAACAGCACTATAAACTATGTCCTTAAAAGGTATCATTAAGTAATTTCTCAACTTCACAGAAGGGCTTGCATGTACTGGATTGTCTCATCATGTCAGTTGTTGTCATCAGTATTAACAATAATTACATTTTTACTGTTTAGGTGGCATCCTCCAAGGTCATCATTAACTTTTCTAGTGAATCAGAGCTTCAGACCATTCTGAGAGAAATCAGACGTCGAAACATAACCGACCTGCAGTGGATTGCCAGTGAGGCCTGGTCCACTGCCAAATCACTCTGGGAAAAATTTGGAGATCTCCTGACGGGAACATTAGGATTTGCTATCCGGAGGGCAGAAGCAATTCCAGGGTTGAAGCAACACCTCATCAGTCTCAGACCATCGTACATACATGACTCAGCTTACCTGGCAGAATTTTGGGAAGAGATGTTTAACTGTCGGCTAAATGGGTCCGTGAACAGCCACTCTCACGGGGTCGACAAGTACCTAGACAGATGTCCATGTAAAGGGACGGAGGATTTAAAGGATGTTTACTCTCCTTATTCTGATGTTACACAGCTAAGAGTGTCATATAATGTTTACAAGGCTGTGTATCTTGTAGCCCATGCATTGCAAGATATGAGTGACTGCATAATTGGACAGGGGCCTTTCCTTAACGGCACCTGTGCAGACCCTAAGAATTTTCAATCTTGGCAGGTAAGAGATATTCTCAGGATCAGTAGATTTTTTAAAAGGCTGAGAAAGAAGTAAAATGCACCATAGTTTGTGTTTAGTTAACCTGTTTTCATCTTCTCTCAGCTCATCTACTACATGAAGCATACAAATTTTTCTGCACTTGGAGAAAAAGTCAGCTTTGATCAAAATGGTGACCCCATCGCTTACTATGATCTCCTTAACTGGCAGAGGATGCCTGATGGCTCACTACATTTGGTTAAAGTAGGCTTCTATGATGCCTCATTGCCTGATGGATACAGCCTGGTGATAAATGACTCAGTGATTCAGTGGCCTGTTGGGAAGAAGGTGTGTTCTCTGCAAACAGGCTTGAGGCCATGTTCACCCCTTAGACTGTTGTATGTACTGTTGATCAACACATCAGCCAATCTGCTCTTATTACTGTGCAATATAATGTATTGTTAAACATGTAGGTACCCCCTGAAAGAGTTCAAAGAGAAGTATAACCTACTCAAGCTGAAATTTCATATGAATGCTGTAAACATAAACCACATTAATAACCTAATATTCTGATAACAATTTGCATTTAGTTGCAATAACCATTTTAATACCCACATTTGTGAATGGGTAATTGCAGAGGTGATTACAAAGTGAAAATTGTATTTTGCAAATAATTTTCATTATGGTAATTTATACATGTAATAATGCTATTTATATCACATTTGTAGGGCAAAAACAGCTATTAATTTCATTAGACTTGCTACGAAGAATATGTCAGAAATACAGTAATCACAATTACAAGAAAGAAATACTGCTACATATTATGATATTATGTTTTTGGGGATTGGATGATGATAAACTGAGTGCTCTGGTAATCATCTGGTAATGAAAATAATTCACTTATTGTGTAACTGGATTGTTACACAATTACTGCCTCGTAATTATCTTGTTAATTCTTTTATAAAATTATGACCGCTTAATTGTCTTCAGTTGTAGTTGTAACAGATCATCAATAGGTCACACTTAGTTTCTCCCTCTTTAGTTCACATAATTATCATCACTTTGAGTCTGTATCTGAACTACAGGCTGCAGGGACATAAGTGTATAGTCACATTGATTGAAATCAGTGTCTTTCTGAGTGGCTGAACTCTGCCTCTCAGGCTTCCCGGTCTGTTTGCAGTGACACTTGTCCTCCAGGTTCCCGCATCGCCAGGAGGAAGGGGGAACCCATCTGCTGTTTTGACTGTGTCCCCTGTGCTGAGGGAGAAGTTAGTTATGAAAATGGTGTGTTGAGTTCTTTCATTTTTTAACACATTCCCATAAATTATATAAATACAGTTTGACATGTATTAATCTAAAGGTAGAGTCTCTACATTAAAATGTCCTTTTCTCTCTCCAGATTCTTTAGAATGCTCACGCTGCTCAGAGGACAGATGGTCCAATAAAGCCAGAGATCTCTGTATCCCAAAGACAACTGAGTTCCTTTCTTACCATGAAATCATGGGTATTGTGCTGTGTGTGGTATCTGTCCTTGGATCTTGCATTTCCCTCTCCATCCTTGCCCTATTCTTCATGTATAAAGACACACCATTGGTTCGGGCAAACAACATGGAATTGAGCTTCCTTTTCTTGGTGTTTCTTGCCGTATGTTTCCTTGTTGGCCTGTTGTTCATCGGAGAGCCCTCAGACTGGCTTTGCCGCATCAGGTACCCAGCATTTGGGATCTGTTTTGCCCTCTGCATTTCATGCCTCCTGGCCAAGACAGGGGTGGTCCTAATGGCCTTTAGGTCCACACTGCCAGGAAGTAATGTCATGAAATGGTTTGGACCAAAACAGCAGAGAGCCAGTGTGTTTTTAGGAACAGCTGTCCAGGTAAAAATACTATCCGAAAATCAGCAATTTATAAATATCTTTTCAACTGTGCTGATTAAAATAAACATCTTGCTGTTTTCCCCATTGATCAGGTAATAATCTGTCTTATCTGGCTGATCACCAGTCCACCTCATGCCCACAATAATACGGATTACCACAGTGCTACCATCATCATCGAGTGCGTTACTGGCTCAGAGGTTGGCTTCTGGTGCGTTCTTGGATACATCGGCATCCTGGCCTGTATGTGCTTCTTAATGGCTTTTCTGGCTCGGAAGTTGCCTGATAATTTTAACGAGGCAAAGTTCATCACCTTCAGCATGCTGATATTCTTTGCAGTGTGGATTACTTTTATTCCAGTTTATGTGAGCACAGCTGGGAAGTACACGGTGGCTGTCCACATCTTTGCTATTTTAACTTCGAGCTTTGGTCTCCTTTTTTGCATTTTTGCTCCAAAGTGCTATATCATAATTCTGAAACCAGAAGAAAACTCCAAGAAGAAAATGATGCACAAATGAAAATGAGAGCACATTACATGTGTTAAAATAGAATTTACATGTATAATAAAGTAATTTGTAAGAAATGACTTTATGTTATATGAACTATTAAAGATTTATGCTGGAAATGCAATAAGGCTATCCTTTTTGAAATACGTTTGCTGAAGTACAGGGTAAAACATGTTTTCACTTCACAAACTTATGGTGGCCCTGAGACCTCAGTGCACTGCATCAACAGCAAATTAAGAAAATATCTTCACCAATTTGTCAACATGTGCAACATTTAGAAAACACGCTGCAAATTCAGACAACACAACACAATACAAACAACACAACACATTACAGAAATGCGCTGCAAATAAAGACACAACAGATAAATATACACAATAAATAAAAATAACAAGTGTGTTCCAGAAGACACTTAAAAGTGATGAATGTGCGTGGACATGCAATCACAATATTAAAATAAACCAAAAACACTAATATTTTAGCTCATTTAGATAGCTCACTTCAATAACACCATGAGTCATGAACCATGGCAACAACAAGCATGTCCAGATGTGTTCATCACTTTGGAAACACTTCTGTTGTGTTTATTAATGTGTATATTTATCTGTTGTGTCTTTTGCAGAGCATTTCTGTAATGTGTTGTCTGTATTTGCAGCGCGTTATTGTAATGTGTTGTATTGTCTGTATTGTATTGTGTCTGAATTTGCAGCATGTTGTCAAAGTGATGAAGATGTTTCTTAATTTGTTTGTATTTTGTGGATGTGTTTTTTTAATTTGCAGTGCGTTAAGCTCTCAGGGCCACCATACAAACCGTTCTATAATGATGCAAATATTTACTGTATGTTGAAACTTAGTTAAAACGTTCTTATTGTAAAATTCTATAAACACATACAAACACAATGATTAAATTGAGTTATTTGAGTTTATATTATAAGCTATATATAGCTTTTACTTTTGCAGAACATCTCTCTAAACTATCAGCATAGAGCACTGTGTTGTCCGTATGTCTGTAATATTTGATTTAAAAATTGTATTTGTTACTCTAAATGATGATAATAAACACCCACAGACAATGACAGAGTTTTTAATTTTTATTATTATTTTTTTATTGGCACTAATATGAATGTAATTTGAGTCTCAAAGTTTATAAACATTTTTTTACTATCATCATTTTAAGGATGATAGAGACTATATATTAAAAAAGAAAAAAAAAAGATGTTTGTTTTTTTAAATATGGAACATTTGTCATACTTATGGATGCAGACTCTGTATTATATCAAACGTTACATCATCTCGCTTCACTCACATACTCTACAACAGTACGTTACATAAAAGTATGCAGGACAGTGTCATCAATTAAGAAATCATTGTTTTCCCATAATATGCTTCTTGGTATTTCTCTCTGGCTTTATCAATATTATGTAACATTTAGGTGCAAAAATGCAAATTAATAAACCATATGCTGAAGACAAAATTGCAAATATCTCAACAGCTACAGTGAACTTTCCAGGAGAGCTGACATATGCTGGGATAAAAGTGATCCAGACAGCACAGAATATCAGCATGCTAAAGGTGATAAATTTGGCTTCATTAAAGTTATCAGGCAACTTTCTTGCTAGAAATGCCAGGACCAAACATATTATTGCAAGAAGCCCTATGTACCCCAGCACTGCATAGAAAGCAGCCTCAGAGCCAGTGTTGCATTCTAAAACAATCTTCTTATTGCTGTATCTGAAAACCATGTCTGGGAAAGGTGGGTTTAACTTTAGCCACAACACACATATTACTATCTGAATTAAAGTGCATGAGCAAACTATGATCCGTTGCTGTGAAGGACCAAACTTTCCTGCAACTTTGCTGCCAGGAACCGTGGCTTTGAAAGCTGTAACGACAACAATAGTCTTTCCCAAGACACAGGAAACACAAAGTGCAAATGTCACTCCAAAAGCTGTGTGGCGCAGCATGCAAGTCCAGACTGTAGGTCTGCCGATGAAAGTGAGGGGACAGAGAAAACACAAAGAAAGAGAAAACAGCAAAAAACAGCTCAGCTCAGAGTTGCTGGCCTTTATCACAGGGGTGTCTCTGGAGTGGATAAAGATGGTCATCGTGGCCAGCGACAGAGTGGCTCCTAGCAGGGACACAACTGTGAGAGCTATTCCCATCGGTTCATAATATGTCAGGAACTCAATAGTTTTAGGAATGCACTTGTCTTTTCTGTCATTGGACCAGTATTCCTGTGGACAGGGTGTGCAATCTGCTGCGCCTGTTGAACATGAACTGAATGTATGAGTTCTGCATCTGGATCTCACATTTGCAGGAAAAGCTACCAAATGCAATTGAAAAGCATTATATTTAATAATGAATCTAGTTAAACTGACACTGATATTTTTAATATGGAGATGTAAACATTAAATACATGCAATGACACTGGATTGTGCATGTTTGGTTTAGTATAGCACACATGCTGTGGATACATGTCTCTACCTGTTGAATTGGCTATAGTTCCGTCAGCACACGGGATGCAGTCAAAACAGCAGGTGGGTTTTCCCTTAATTTGAGCTTTCCTGGTTCCTATTGGACAAACATTAGAGCACACTGATGTTGGAACCTGAGAAATAAAAAAAAAAATTAAAAAAGCTTATACAATATAAGTATAGTGCAGCCCAAAAAATGTCATACTGATCTAATGTTTCAACAGGACACATAGTTGATAAATAACAAGCTTGGTGCATGAAAAAATTCTCCTTGATTACCATTTTTCCAGTTCGCCACACTATCTCTTCCTCCTGGATGCTGAGCTCATAATCACCGTTAGCAGCAGAGGAAAAATGACCCAAAGTCACATGTTGCACCTGCCCATCTCTCAGCTGCCAGTTAATAACATCATAAGAAGCCGGAGGGTCGCCGTTCTCATCAAAGAACACATTATCCCCAAACTGATTCCTAAAATTCACCCTTTGTAGGTGATCAGTGACCTGAGAACAGCAAAACAATGGATTATCTGTTAGACATTTTTATGTTTTTGTTCACATTAACAAGATTATTTCTATATAGGTAAATAAACTGTTTATTTGCACTTATGTGTTGCTAACGATTACTTGCACTATTTCTCACCTCTTTGGGCTGAATTTCTGATATGTTCAAACATGGCCTCACTGTTTTTTCTCCAACTGGTTGGCAAAATACAAGCTGGTGAAGAGCATGTGCAATTGCATAAACAGCTTTATACACATTATAAGAAACTCTGAGCTGTGTGACATTGAAGAACACATCCTGGGAATTCATTAATGTCTCATTGCCTGTGCATATTTCATTTGTTGCCTCAGAACCTGTGTGTTCCCCAGGTACAGCAGGTCTACAGCCCACTATATTCTCCCAGAAATCCCTCACAAATGCTGCACCTGGATCAGTATAAGGGCTTATGCCTGTAAGGAATGGTTTTAGGTTTGGAATAGCCATTTTCTTCACCACGAATCCAAGGGCTCCTCCAAAAGCTCGGTAGATTTCTGAAGTGGAGGGTCGAGAAGCTGTTATCCAGGCCTCACTGCCAATCCACTGAATTCCTGTAATGTTCTGTTTCACAACCTCTTTCATCAAAGGATAAAAGTCACCCTCAGGAACAAAAGCAAGAATGACTTTGACAGTTGACTGCTTAATCAGTTCCACAACATCCAGTATTTTATCCATAGAGTATGTCCGTAGAATTGTCCCAACAAATGCAACACAAACCCCAAGCTTTTTAACCTCTTCGGTAAAAGCCAGGATCCCATTCCGCCCATAGTCATTGTCTGACTGTATGGCTCCAACCCACTGCCAGCCAAAACGTTTAACCAGTGCAGCCAGAGCTTTTGCCTGGAAATAGTCGCTGGGGATTGTTCGAAAAAAAGTAGGATATTTAGCTCTGTTACTCAGACAGGCACATGTTGAGAAGTAACTTACCTGAAAGAAAAAACACCAATAGAAGTCTTATGAAATGTCACAACAAGCATTTGAAAATCATCAAATATCACAGAACAATAATGAAATAAAACATCTAAATAATCTCTTACAACTGGCATTTGAAATGGTCCAAGGGTTCCAGCCACAGCTAAAGACTGAGATGACCCAGACTCAGCTATGAGGGCAGATATTACTGGAGGACAACGGGAAGTTGACTCTGTCTCTTCTGGTCTACTAGACAGAGTTAGTGCAGCACGTAAAGTATTTGTGGGAGATGCACAAGAGTTAAGAATCCTATAGCCAAGCGATATGTTTGGCAGGAGAGCAGGATCTTTGTTGATTTCTTCAATTGCAAATATCATCACTTGGGTCCATCGAAACACTCGAAGGTCAAATCTAAAAAGGTATTGCAATAGGTTGTAAAATAAAAGCGATGATACATGTACATATGAGGTTACAATTTTAAGATAATATTAGAGGAGGCTGTATGAAGCATGAAAAAGTCAGATCTGTTTAAACTTACCCTGTGCACTTCATTCCAGGTGGGTCCCTATCAAATGTAGAAGTGCTGCTTATCTCTTTGTTCAAAACTGGGAAAATCCCCCCGATCATTATGTCTCCCTGCTTGAACAAACTTGGCATATCAAACCTGCTGAGCAGTTCACAGCCAGAAGCTGCGTTCAAGTAGAGAACAGACAAATATAAAAGCATGGATCTTTCCAGCTCATACATGTTTGCTCTGCATTTTTTAAGAGAGACAAGGATGTAGCACTTATAACAACTGTGTCGGATGCAGGAGAACGTGCTCCCTTCATAAAAGGGTGATTTATTTCCCACAGGGCACAACAATCTTACATTGGTAAGGTTATTGCTACATTCAGTGCACACCCATAAAGTACTGTGTGTGTTATACAATATAGAATCAAAGCATTTTTATTTTCTGAGGCCCCTAAAAACTGTACAATTTGGCCAACTCACATATGTGACACATCACATACTTGACAAAAGCTTAAAAAGATACTCAGCTTAAATTGTTTGGAAAGGTACATTTATCTTTAAAATAAATCAACTTTACTGCTGAGGAGAGAAATTTGAACCAAGATGCAAAAGGTGATAGAACAGCCACAATTTTGGAAAATGTTAAATAAAGCAAGGTCAAGAAAGCTTGTGGAGTACAGCACTGCAAGCAGGTAAATACTGCAGTAATAATAAATGACTTGGGATACTGAAAATGATGTTATTGTGTGAGTGGTTTTCAGTTATTTTCACCATAAACAAATTATATGTGTAAATTATTTGGAAAGATAGAGAACATTGGTAAAATCCTACTAAATGCTGCATAGGCCCACTGTTGAAATATGGTGACCATGGTGCAGACTGGTGCAGACTCTTGTGGTTATGTGATATGTATATGTCTGTACATGTCTCTTTTTTGTATGTGGAATTGATTTTAAATAATTCTGTACTCACTGATGACAATAATGACATAATGGCACAATGACAACAATATTTGAAATCTGTTTTATAGGTGATAAGGGGTCTGAGAGTGGGCACTGTGTGAGTTGTGAATTTTAGGCTAGTTGGTTGATTAGAGTGTGAGGTCTTTTCAGAAACAGATGATGTGACAGGTGGTCTTTATATCACAGTATCCCCCAGAGGGAGGTTTGGTTATCCCAGTATGAAAACCATCTGGGTAGGGTGTTAATGCCAGCGTAACACTTTATAATAAGGATAATGACTTATCATTGATGAAAACATAAACTAATGCTCTGTATGACTCTGCATGCATGACTAACAAACATTTGAAGCCATGCATAAAATATAATGAATTTAGATGGAGCTATGCTAAAATGACTGATACAGTACTTGATCTTTATTAATCAATGTTAGACTGATAACTAACATATGCACCTTTAATAATACATGAGCTCTAAACCAGTTGTCAGTGGGAAAAAAAATACATCTGATCGGCATACCTGAATGGTTTTTTCAAGCAATGGTATATTTAACATGGTGACATCTGCTGGGCAACACTCGGTTCTACATTTATGTAAATGATTAAAACAGACACCATGTGAAACTGTGCTTCAAAACATAAATCACACTTGTTATCTTTAATACTGTATTTAAATAATATAAAACTAGTAAAATATTTTATACAAACTTGATGTGTACATGTCCACAAATGTGTGGTGATAAATATCTTCTGTGAGTAGCTGTGGCCTAGTTACAACTGTTAATTAAGGTCTTCCAATACAGTATGTGACTGTGAGTATATTATGATTATATAATAGACAACGTCTGGCTTTACCCTTCCGTGTTTTCTTGCCGTTTACACAGTTATATATGAATTATATTATTTATATATTATTTCTGATACTGTTATTAAATATCTAGACTATCCAAAGAAACCATGTTCATTTTATTTATATTTCAAATGCAGTACCTTGTAAAAATTGTGTTTGTCCACTTATATAACTATATGATGAGACAAATGTATTGTATGTCACTGACAATGCAAGATTTACAAAGTTCCAATGTAAATAAAGATTGTCATTTAGTTGTGAAAGGACCAAAAATAGATGAAATGAAGTTAAATGAATTGAAGCCCAATAATATAATGATTTCTCTTAATCACTGAGCCAGACCTCTGACAATTAAATGTATATATACATTTAATTAATCACAGTGCGTCCCCAGATATCAGCACTGCAACATGTTGGGAAAAACATTATACTGCACGTCATAAAAAAACACAACTTTGTTTAACACAGTGCTGGTATGAAAAAATGACCATTTAATGATTTGTTAAAATATTACTATTACAATGAGTCAGTAAACAATATGCAATCCACAATTATCATTCATCATTTATGAGTAAATTATGCAGTAAAAATAATAAATATGAAGTAACCCATGGTTTTTTACCTAGAGTAAATCTGTTGCCTCATTAATATTACATTTTATATAGAGAAGATTTATAAATTAAATGTCAGAAATGTTACATCATCTTGCTTACTATTCACATACTGTAATATATTACATAAAAGTTAGCAGTAACGGTAACATCATCCATTAAAACTAAGAAATCATAGTCATTTGTTCTGATTTTTTCCCATAACATGCTTCTTGGTATTTCTCTCTGGCTTTATCAATATTATGTAACATTTAGGTGCAAAAATGCAAATTAATAAACCATATGCTGAGGACAAAATTGCAAATATCTCCACAGCTACAGTGAACTTTCCAGGAGAGCTGACATATGCTGGGATAAAGGTGATCCAGACAGCACAGAATATCAGCATGCTAAAGGTGATAAATTTGGCTTCATTAAAGTTATCAGGCAACTTTCTTGCAAGAAATGCCAGGATCAAACATATTATTGCAAGAAGCCCTATGTACCCCAGCACTGCATAGAAAGCAGCCTCAGAGCCAGTGTTGCACTCTAAAACAATCTTCTTATTGCTGTATCTGAAAACCATGTCTGGGAAAGGTGGGTTTAACTTTAGCCACAACACACATATTACTATCTGAATTAAAGTGCATGAGCAAACTATGATCCGTTGCTGTGAAGGACCAAACTTTCCTGCAACTTTGCTGCCAGGAACCGTGGCTTTGAAAGCTGTAACGACAACAATAGTCTTTCCCAAGACACAGGAAATACAGAGTGCAAATGTCACTCCAAAAGCTGTGTGGCGCAGCATGCAAGTCCAGATCGTGGGTCTGCCGATGAAAGTGAGGGGACAGAGAAAACACAAAAAAAGAGAAAACAACAAAAAACAGCTCAGCTCAGAGTTGCTGGCCTTTATCACAGGGGTGTCTCTGGAGTGGATAAAGATGGTCATTGTGGCCAGTGACAGAGTGGCTCCTAGCAGGGACACAACTGTGAGAGCTATTCCCATCGGTTCATAATATGTCAGGAACTCAATAGTTTTAGGAATGCACTTGTCTTTCCTGTCATTGGACCAGTATTCCTGTGGACAGGGTGTGCAATCTGCTGCGCCTGTTGAACATGAACTGAATGTATGAGTTCTGCATCTGGATCTCACATTTGCAGGAAAAGCTACCAAATGCAATTGAAAAGCATTATATTTAATAATGAATCTAGTTAAACTGACACTGATATTTTTAATATGGAGATGTAAACATTAAATACATGCAATGACACTGGATTGTGCATGTTTGGTTTAGTATAGCACACATGCTGTGGATACATGTCTCTACCTGTTGAATTGGCTATAGTTCCGTCAGCACACGGGATGCAGTCAAAACAGCAGGTGGGTTTTCCCTTAATTTCAGCTTTCCTGGTTCCTATTGGACAAACATTAGAGCACACTGATGTTGGAACCTGAGAAATAAAGAAAAACAAACAATACTAATTATAGTGCAGCCCAAAAAATGTCATACTGATCTAATGTTTCAACAAGACACATAGTTGATAAATAACAAGCTTGGTGCATGAAAAAATTCTCCTTGATTACCATTTTTCCAGTTCTCCACACTATCTCTTCCTCCTGGATGCTGAGCTCATAATCACCGTTAGCAGCAGAGGAAAAATGACCCAAAGTCACATGTTGCACCTGCCCATCTCTCAGCTGCCAGTTAATAACATCATAAGAAGCAGGAGGGTCGCCGTTCTCATCAAAGAACACATTATCCCCAAACTGATTCCGAAAATTCACCCTTTGTAGGTGATCAGTGACCTGAGAACAGCAAAGTGAAAAGAAAAACAGATTATCTGTTAGACATTTTTATGTTTTTGTTCACATTAACAAGATTATTTCTATACAGGTAAATAAAATGTTTATTTGTACTTATGTGTTGCTAACGATTACTTGCACTATTTCTCACCTTTTTGGGCTGAATTTCTGATATGTTCAAACATGGGCTCACTGTTTTTTCTCCAACTGGTTGGCAAAATACAAGTTGGTGAAGAGCATGTGCAATTGCATAACCTGCTTTATACACATTATAAGAAACTCTGAGCTGTGTGACATTGAAGAACACATCCTGGGAATTCATTAATGTCTCATTGCCTGTGCATATTTCATTTGTTGCCTCAGAACCTGTGTGTTCCCCAGGTAAAGCAGGTCTACAGCCCACTATATTCTCCCAGAAATCCCTCACAAATGCTGCACGTGGATCAGTATAAGGGCTTATGCCTGTAAGGAATGGTTTTAGGTTTGGAATAGCCATTTTCTTCACCACGAATCCAAGGGCTCCTCCAAAAGCTTGGTAGATTTCTGAGGTGGAGGGTCGAGAAGCTGTTATCCAGGCCTCGCTGCCAATCCACTGAATTCCTGTAATGTTCTGTTTCACAACCTCTTTCATCAAAGGATAAAAGTCACCCTCAGGAACAAAAGCAAGAATGACTTTGACAGTTGACTGCTTAATCAGTTCCACAACATCCAGTATTTTATCCATAGAGTATGTCCGTAGAATTGTCCCAACAAATGCAACACAAACCCCAAGCTTTTTAACCTCTTCGGTAAAAGCCAGGATCCCATTCCGCCCATAGTCATTGTCTGAATGTATGGCTCCAATCCACTGCCAGCCAAAACGTTTAACCAGTGCAGCCAGAGCTTTTGCCTGGAAATAGTCGCTGGGGATTGTTCGAAAAAAAGTAGGATATTTAGCTCTGTTACTCAGACAGGCACATGTTGCAAAGTAACTTACCTGTAAAAAAATAAAAATAAAAAACACCAATAGAGGTCTTACAAAATGTCATAACAAGCACTTGAAAATCATCAATTATTACAGAACAATATTGAAATAAAACATCTAAATTATTTCTTACTATTGGCATTTGAAATGGTCCAAGCATTCCAGCCAAAGCTAAAGATTGAGATGATCCGGCCTCAGCTATGAGGGCAGATATTACTGGAGGACAAGGAGAAGTTGAGTCTGTCTCTTCTGGTCTACTAGACAGAGTTAGTGCAGCACGTAAAGTATTTGTGGGAGATGCACAAGAGTTAAGAATCCTATAGCCAAGTGATATGTTTGGCAGGAGAGCAGGATCTTTGTTGATTTCTTCAATTGCAAATATCATCACTTGGGTCCATCGAAAGGCTCGCAGGTCAAATCTAAAAAGGTTTTGCAATAGGTTGTAAAATAAAAGCGATGCTACATGTACATATGAGATTACAATTTTAAGATAGTATTAGAGGAGACTGTATGAAGCATAAAAAACTCAGATCTGTTTAAACTTACCCTGTGCACTTCATTCCAGGTGGGTCCCTATCAAATGTAGAAGTGCTGCTTATATCTTTGTTCAAAACTGGGAAAATCCCCCCAATCATTATGTCTCCCTGCTTGAACAAACTTGGCATATCAAACCTGCCAAGCAGTTCACAGCCAGAAGCTGCGTTCAA
Source organism: Thunnus thynnus (assembly GCF_963924715.1). Lineage (NCBI taxonomy): Eukaryota > Metazoa > Chordata > Actinopteri > Scombriformes > Scombridae > Thunnus > Thunnus thynnus. The sequence continues at coordinate 21,915,497 of NC_089523.1, read as the reverse complement.
GTAGAGAACAGACAAATATAAAAGCATGGATCTTTCCAGCTCATACATGTTTGCTCTGCATTTTTTAAGAGAGACAAGGATGTAGCACTTATAACAACTGTGTCGGATGCAGGAGAACGTGCTCCCTTCATAAAAGGGTGATTTATTTCCCACAGGGCACAACAATCTTACATTGGTAAGGTTATTGCTACATTCAGTGCACACCCATAAAGTACTGTGTGTGTTATACAATATAGATTCAAAACATTTTTATTTTCTGAGGCCCCTAAAAACTGTGCAATTTGGCCAACTCACATATGTGACACATCACATACTTGACAAAAGCTTAAAAAGCTACTAAGTTTCAATTGTTTGGAAAAGTACATTGATCTATAAAATAAATCAACTTTGCTGCTCAGGAGAGAAATTTGAACCAAGATGCAAAAGGTGATAGAACAGCCACATTTTTGGAGGATGTTAAATAAAGCAAGGTCAAGAAAGCTTGTGGAGTACAGCACTGCAAGCAGGTAAATACTGCAGTAATAATAAATGACTTGGGATACTGAAAATGATGTTATTGTGTGAGTGGTTGTCAGTTATTTTCACCATAAACAAATTATATGTGTAAATTATTTGGAAAGATAGAGAACATTGGTAAAATCCTACTAAATGCTGCATAAGCCCACTGTTGAAATATGGTGACCATGGTGCAGACTGGTGCAGACTCTTGTGGTTATGTGATATGTATATGTCTGTACATGTTTCGTTTTTGTATATGAAATTGATTTTAAATAATTTTGTACCTATTAATGACAATAATGACATAATGGCACAATGACAACAATATTTGAAATCTGTTTCATAGGTGATTCACTAGCAAGGACCACAACATCAACAAGATGCGTTTGGATGATTTATTAAGGAAAACATTTGATATGCATAGTCCTTGTGGGGAATCTGCCGCAGCACCCGGGCAACAGCGGACCCCAAAAAACCTCCAATTACTATGTATGGACTGTATGAAGGCTGAAGTGGCGGCTCTGATCCTGAAGGAATGTCTGGCAAAATAAATTGAAATCGCAAGTATTTTGCGTTGGTCTCGGAAGGATTAGCAGAGATTGAACTTTGAAGTAAAATTAGGGATGGCTGACCGGATTGATCTATTTCAGTTTGTTTTGAGTAGTCAGGTTAATTTTTTTTTTTAATGGTGCCAAATCACAACTAAGTTATCTCATGGCGTGTTTCGTATAGAGCAGATCAAGACCATACTCTTAATTTGTGGAGACCCAACATTTCCCCATGAGCAAGCACTTGGCGACGGCGGCGAGGAAAAACTCTTTAACAGAAAGAAACTTCGAACAGAACCGGGCTCTAGGTCGGCGGCCATCTGCCTTGACCGGTTGGGTTGAGAGAGAGGGAGACGGTGTCATCTGAGAATTAAGATAAGCCTGAAAAGCAGGCGTGGCAGCTTGGGTCAGAGTGAAGAGTTGAGGCAGTGAATTCGGAGCATATGAGCAAACCAAAGAATGCAAGTGAGAACATGAGTTCTAAATTACGAGCAATGTGAGGATTGCAATATCTGGAGCAGATGATGTGAATGCTGACTGACAGCAAGTCGGCAGTAAGAGGAAGGCAGCGCGGATTTTTAGCTCACTCTTGGTGATAAAGTTCTATGACAAGTGAAATTAAATGAGAATGGTTGGAGACCAGGCCTGGCTGTCAGTTAGGAGATTAGAGAAGAGTTGATGCCACTCGCATAAACATGGATGGTATGCGTTTTGATGGCAATCGCGGAAGGGGCGTAGGTAATGAAACTGTCACGGTGACGAGATCAAACGATGGGTAGGTGTGCTGTATTTGTTGTGAAGCAGTGACGCTGGGTAGATCTAATGAACAACTGGAGATGTTTTAAAGAATTTTTTGCAACTGTGTGATCTCGGTTGGCCATTTGGAGGAGAATCATCATCTACCATGGAAACCTCCAAAAACTGGCAGAAAGAACAGCACTTATATAGAGTTGGTGTTGTCTGGGCATTTCTGCTGTGGTTGCTGGGAGTGGGCAGCAGGGGGGGCTGGCAACTCGGTGCCAGATGCCCTAACTAAAGCCAGCTGCTGAAGTTGCTGGAAGAAGGCGGTAGGGGGCGCTGGCATCCTGGTGACAGATGCCCTGACTCGAGTTGGCTACTGCGGTAACTGGAAGTGGGCGGCAGGGGGGTGCTGGCATCCCGGTGCCAGGTTTCCCTGATAAGGCTGGCTGTTGAGATTGTCACAGCTGGATGGTGGGGGGCACTGGCATCCCGGTGCCAGATGTCCTGACTAAAGCCGGCTTTTGAGGTTGCTGGAAGTGGGCGGCAGAGGGTGCTAACATCCCGACGCCAGATGCCCTGACTTGTGTTGGCTTTTGCGGTAACTGGAAGTGGGGGCAGGGGGGCGCTGGCATCCCGGTGCCAGGTTCCCCTGATAAGGCTGGCTGTTGAGATTGCTGCAGCTGGATGGCAGGGGGCGCTGACAGCTGCTGGTGTTGGTGTTGATAAACTCGCAACCTGTTGCTTGTAACGGCAGATGTTACTGAAATGACTTTAGATCTGTTTTATTAGTAATCGGCAACCAGGTGCGTATAATGATGGAAGTTACGAAATGATGTTAGATTAGTGCTATTATTAACTTGCAACATGGTACTTGTAATGGCAGACAATACTGAAGTGACATTAGAGTAGTTGTATTAGTAACTTGCAATCTGGTGCATGCGACGGCAGACGTTACCGAAGTGATGCTTGAGTTAGTATTAGTAACTTGCAACCTGGTGCACGTAACAATAGATGTTACTGAAATGATGTAAGAGTAGTTATAATAGTATTTGGCAACCTGGTGCACATAACAGCAGACAATACTGATGTGACCTTAGATTAGTTGTATTAGGAACTTGCAACCTGGTATATGTAACGGCAGACGTTACTGAAGTGACTTTAGATTAGTTGTATTAGTAGCCTGCAAACCTGGTGCACGTAACAGCAGACATTACTGAAGTAACGTTAGATTAGTTGTATTAGTAGCTTGCAAACCAGTGCATGTAACAGCAGACAATACTGAAGTAACGTTAAATTAGTTGTATTAGGAACTTGCAACCTGGTGCACGTAATGGCAGACGTTACTGAAGTGACATTAGATAAGTTGTATTAGTAGCTTGCAAACCGGTGCAGCAGATCAGAACAGCAGATGATACTGAAGTGACATTAGATTAGTTGTATTAGTAACCACAGACGTTATCAAAGTGACATTTGACTTAGTATTAGTAACTTGCAACCCAGTGCACATAACGATAGATGTTACTGATATGATGTTAGTGTAGTTATAATAGTATTTGGCAACCAAAAGACAAAATTCACCACCTCCTGCCCTCAACAGGCACTGATTTATCCCAAACACAGGAACCTTAGAAAAAGCTGTAAAACCTGAGATATGTTTGGACTGTTTTTCTCCAGTCAACTTTCCTGAACCTCAATGATTTGTTCAGCTAAACCATCAACCTGTCTCTTAGACCCTATCCCAACTAGGTTGCTTAAGGAAGCCTTACCCTTAGTTAGTGCCTCTTTACTAGATATGATCAATCTGTCTTTAGTAACACGCTATGTACCACAGTCTTTTAATGTAGCTGTAATTAAACCTCTTTTTAGGAAGCCTTCTCTTGATTCAGGCATTTTAGCTATATAGCAACTATAGACATATATCTAATCTTCCCTTTCTCTCTAAGATCCTTGAGAAAGCAGTCTCTAATCAGTTATGTGACTTTCTACATAACAATAGTTTATTTGAGGATTTTCAGTCAGGATTTAGAGCGCATCATAGCACAGAGACAGCACTGGTGAAAGTCACAAATGAGCTCCTAACTGCATCGGACAAAGGATTTCTCTCCATACTTGTCTTGTTAGATCTTAGTGTGACGTTCGACACAATTGATCATCACATCTTATTACAGAGACTGGAACATTTAATTGGCATTAAAGGAACTGCATTAAGTTGGTTTAAGTCTTATTTATCAGACCGATATCAGTTTGTACATGTTGACCATGAATCCTCCATGAAGGGAAAAGTTAGACACAGAGTTCCACAAGGTTCTGTGCTTGGACCAATACTATTCACCTTGTATATGCTCCCTTTAGGTAATATTATCAGGAAACACTCTATGAATTTTCATTGTTATGCAGATGATAACCCAATTATATATATCAATGAAGCCTGATGAAACCAATCAGTTAAACAAACTCCAAGCATGCCTTAAGGACATAAAGACCTGGATGACCTGCAATTTTCTACAACTAAACTCAGATAAAACTGAGGTTATTGTACTTGGCCCTAAACACTTTAGAAACACATTATCTAATGATATAACTCTGGATGGCATTACCCTGGCCTCAAGCACCACCGTAAGGAGTCTTGGAGTTATCTTTGATCAGGCTATGTCCTTTAACTCCCACACAAATCAAATTTCAAGGACTAATATTGCAAAAATCAGGCACATCCTGTCCTAAAAAGATGCAGAAAAACTAGTCCACGCATTTGTTACTTCTAGGCTAGATTATTATCAGGTTAGGTGGTATTTATAGCAATGCCAGAAGTGGCGTAGTTGAGGTGTGGTCCTGCTCCTTAAACTTCACTGAATAGCTTCAATAAGGGGTCTGAAAGTGGGCACTGTGTGAGTTGTGAATTTTAGGCTAGTTGGTTGATTAGAGTGTGAGGTCTTTTCAGAAACAGATGATGTGACAGGTGGTCTTTGCATCATAGTATCCCCCGGAGGGAAATTTGGTTATCCCAGTATGAAAACCATCTGGGTAGAGTGCTAATGCCAGCGTAACACTTTATAATAAGGATAATGACTTATCATTAATGAAAACATAAATTAAGTCTCTGTATGACTCTGCATGCATGACTAACAAATATTTGAAGCCATGCATAAAATATAATGAATTTAGATGGAGCTATGCTAAAATGACTGATACAGTACTTGACCTTTATTAATCACTGTTAGACTGATAACTAACATATGCACTTTTAATTAATACATGAACTCTAAACCAGATGTCAGTGGGCAAAATATACATCTGACTAGCATACCTGAATGGTCAGCAGTAACATTTAGCTTACTTTTCAACACAGGATCACTGTATCTGGTTCATAATTTTTTCAAGCAGTAGTATATTTAACACGCTGACACCTGCTGGGCAACACTTGGTCCTACATGATTAAATGATTAAATGAGTAATGAGTAAATGATTAAAACTGATACCATGTGACACTGTGCTTCAAAATATAAATCACACTTGTTATATTTAATACTGTATTTAAATAATATAAAAATAGTAAAATATTTTATGCAAACTTGATGTGTACATGCCCACAAATGTGTGGTGATAAATATCTTCTGTGAGTGGCTGTGGCCTAGTTACAACTGTTAATTAAGGTCTTCCAATACAGTATGTGACTGTGAGTACAATATGATTATATAATAGTCAACATCTGGCTTTACCCTTCCGTTTTTTCTTGCCGTTTACACAGTTATATATGAATTATATTATTTATATATTATTTCTGATACTGATATTAAATATCTAGATTATCCAAAGAAACCATGTTCATTTTATTTATATTTCAAATGCAGTACCTTGTAAAAATTGTGTTTGTCCACTTATATAACTATATGATGAGACAAACGTATTGTATGTCACTGGCAATGCAAGATTTACAAAGTTCCAATGTAAATAAAGATTGTCATTTAATTGTGAAAGGACCAAAAATAGATGAAATGAAGTTAAATGAATTGAAGCCCAATAATATAATGATTTCTCTTAATCACTGAGCCAGACCTCTGACAATTCAATGTATATATACATTAAATTAATCACAGTGTGTCCCCAGATATCAGCACTGCAACATGTTGGGAAAAACATTATACTGCACGTCATAAAAAAACACAACTTTGTTTAACACAGTGCTGGTATGAAAAAATGACCATTTAATGATTTGTTAAAATATTACTATTACAATGAGTCAGTAAACAATATGCAATCCACAATTATCATTCATCATTTATGAGTAAATTATGCAGTAAAAAATAATAAATATGAAGTAACCCATGGTTTTTTACCTAGAGTAAATCTGTTGCCTCATTAATATTACATTTTATATAGAGAAGATTTATAAATTAAATGTCAGAAATGTTACATCATCTTGCTTACTATTCACATACTGTAATATATTACATAAAAGTTAGCAGGAATGGTAACATCATCCATCAAAACTAAGAAATCATAGTCATTTGTTCTGATTTTTTCCCATAACATGCTTCTTGGTATTTCTCTCTGGCTTTATCAATATTATGTAACATTTAGGTGCAAAAATGCAAATTAATAAACCATATGCTGAGGACAAAATTGCAAATATCTCCACAGCTACAGTGAACTTTCCAGGAGAGCTGACATATGCTGGGATAAAGGTGATCCAGACAGCACAGAATATCAGCATGCTAAAGGTGATAAATTTGGCTTCATTAAAGTTATCAGGCAACTTTCTTGCAAGAAATGCCAGGACCAAACATATTATTGCAAGAAGCCCTATGTACCCCAGCACTGCATAGAAAGCAGCCTCAGAGCCAGTGTTGCACTCTAAAACAATCTTCTTATTGCTGTATCTGAAAACCATGTCTGGGAAAGGTGGATTTAACTTTAGCCACAACACACATATTACTATCTGAATTAAAGTGCATGAGCAAACTATGATCCGTTGCTGTGCAGGACCAAACTTTCCTGCAACTTTGCTGCCAGGAAACGTGGCTTTGAAAGCTGTAACCACAACAATAGTCTTTCCCAAGACACAGGAAATACAGAGTGCAAATGTCACTCCAAAAGCTGTGTGGCGCAGCATGCAAGTCCAGACTGTGGGTCTGCCGATGAAAGTGAGGGGACAGAGAAAACACAAAGAAAGAGAAAACAGCAAAAAACAGCTCAGCTCAGAGTTGCTGGCCTTTATCACAGGGGTGTCTCTGGAGTGGATAAAGATGGTCATTGTGGCCAGCGACAGAGTGACTCCTAGCAGGGACACAACTGTGAGAGCTATTCCCATCGGTTCATAATATGTCAGGAACTCAATAGTTTTAGGAATGCACTTGTCTTTCCTGTCATTGGACCAGTATTCCTGTGGACAGGGTGTGCAATCTGCTGCGCCTGTTGAACATGAACTGAATGTATGAGTTCTGCATCTGGATCTCACATTTGCAGGAAATAATACTTTTATAAGCAATACATTTAACAATAAATCTAGTTAAACTGATAATTAAATATGGTAATAATTTATTCCTAATATTTTAAATATGGATATGCAATCATTAAAGCCACTGGAAACCCAAATCCACAATAGCCTTCTAACTATGGAATTTATTGTCTCATTTACATGATAGTAAGCATCTAAAAAGTATTAGAAATTAGCTTCAATCCAAATTTGTTACATTGTCATTTAAGTTTTTGTAAACGTTCCTTATATTGGGTTTGAATTGGGCATGGTTATGCTCGGACATTTATTACGATAATTACGCAATTAATTCCGCGAACCAATCATAAATGACGTGACGTGCTGTGGTAAGCGTATTGCCTCATTTCTGGTTGCCGGAGTTTCTGTGTTATTAGTATTGTTTCTGCATCTCAACCCAGTTAATTTTACTATATTCTTCATTACTGTGGCAAATTACCCGCTGTACATTTATATGTACACTAGTTTTGCTCAAGCACTCTTAGCTCTCTACTTTTTGTGACATTCTTGATAATCACACATCAACTCTCCAGCTGGCAGCGCTGTCAGCAGCCGGCAGGAGAGACGCTCCGCAATGCAATTGGATTTTATAACTGAACAAATACCAGGACGCAAGCTTTTTATGTCTCTGACATTTTCACATCACAAATGATGAACAGCATTAAAACACGAGTGTTGCAGGTAAAACGTGACTTGTAGCTGTTATATCAGTTTAGTGTAGGGTGGCTGCTCTGCAGGTGTGCTTAATTTGACTGTAACTGCGGTAAATGCACCTCCTGAATTTGCACCCAAAAGGCAGAAAAAAGGCGCATAGAGGCATGAGGGAAAGCCCACAGTTAAAGCACCCCAAATAAATATTACTCTGACAAAACATTCAATGCGGAGTGAAAAACGAGCAGGGGGAGTTAACACATAAGTAATTAGAATAATGAAAATTAAAATAGTTCTTTTTTAAATCAAACATCCCAAGATATGAGTGAAATGTATTGTTCTTGCAACTGCATTTATAATCTTTTTTTTTTTTTGACTCAAATATAGCTTAACCATGTCATGTGATATAATACTTCAGTGCGGTTTACCAGCAAATATTACTGGACAACTACAGAAAATTGCAGATGAACATTTAATATTCAGGAATTCACATTATAGATACTACCACTGACTATCCCTGTAACAAATAGGCCACAATTTCACACACTGACCATACACGATCCAGCCATATACTAGGTTTTGACCCAGTCTTGTTTGAACAAAGTTTTCTTATAGTTATGAATGTTAATTTTCACTCAGATTTTTGTGGATGCTTAATGAGTCATAAATATATGACTTTGATGTCATATATGTATTTTTACTATTTCAAGCCAAATTTCCAGAGGCTTTAAATACATGTGATGACACTGTATTGTGCATGTTTGGTTTACTAAGGCACACATGCTGTGAATACATGTCTCTACCTGTTGAATTGGCTATAGTTCCGTCAGCACACGGGATGCAGTCAAAACAGCAGGTGGGTCTTCCCTTAATTTCAGCTTTCCTGGTTCCCATTGGACAAACATTAGAGCACACTGATGTTGGAACCTGAAAAACAAAACAAAGAACAAAAAAAGCTTATACAGTGTAATTATAGTGCAGCTCAAAAAATGTCATACTGATCTAATGTTTCAACAAGACACATAGTTGATAAACGACAAGCTTGGTGCATGGAAGAAGTCTCCTTGATTACCATTTTTTCAGTTCTCCACACTATCTCTTCCTCCTGGATGCTGAGCTCATAATCACCGTTAGCAGCAGAGGAAAAATGACCCAAAGTCACATGTTGCACCTGCCCATCTCTCAGCTGCCAGTTAATAACATCATAAGAAGCAGGAGGGTCGCCGTTTTCATCAAAGAACACCTTATCCCCAAACTGATCCCTAAAATTCACCCTTTGTAGGTGATCAGTGACCTGAGAACAGCAAAACAACAGATTAATTGTTAGACATTTTTATGTTTTTGCTCATTGTTAACAAGATTATTTCTATACAGGTAAATAAACTGTTTATTTGTACTTATGTGTTGCTAACGATTACTTGCACTATTTCTCACCTTTTTGGGCTGAATTTCTGATATGTTCAAACATGGGCTCACTGTTTTTTCTCCAACTGGTTGGCAAAATACAAGCTGGTGAAGAGCATGTGCAATTGCATACACTGCTTTATACACATTATAAGAAACTCTGAGCTGTGTGACATTGAAGAACACATCCTGGGAATTCATTAATGTCTCATTGCCTGTGCATATTTCATTTGCCTCAGTACCTGTATGCTCCCCTGACAAAGCAGGTCTACAGCCCACTATAATCTCCCAGAAATCCCTCACAAATGCTGCATGTGGATCAGTATAAGGGCTTATGCCAGTAAGGAATGGTTTTAGGTTTGGAATAGCCATCTCCTTCACCACAAATCCAAGGGCTCCTCCAAAAGCTTGGTATATTTCTGGAGTGGAGGCTTGAGGAGCTGTTATCCAGGCCTCACTGCCAATCCACTGAATTCCTGTAATGTTCTGGTTCACAACCTCTTTCATCAAAAGATAAAAGTCACTCTCAGGAACAAAAGCAAGAATGACTTTGACAGTTGACTGCTTAATCAGTTCCACAACATTCAGAATTTTATCCATAGTGTATGTCCGTCCAATTGTCCCAACAAATGCAACACAAACCCCAAGCTTTTTAACCTCTTCAGTAAAAGCCAGGATCCCATTCCGCCCGTAGTCATTGTCTGACTGTATGGCTCCAATCCACTGCCAGCCAAAACGTTTAACCAGTGCAGCCAGAGCTTTTGCCTGGAAATAGTCGCTGGGGATTGTTCGAAAAAAAGTAGGATATTTAGCTCTGTTACTCAGACAGGCACATGTTGAGAAGTAACTTACCTGTAAGAAAAAACACCAATAGAGTTCTTACATAACTAGCACTTGACAACCATCAATTATCACAGAACAATAATGAAATAAAACATCTTATTTAATCTCTTACAACTGGCATTTGAAATGGTCCAAGGGTTCCAGCCAAAGCTAAAGATTGAGATGATCCGGCCTCAGCTATGAGGGCAGATATTACTGGAGGACAAGGGGAACTTGACTCTGTCTCCTCTGGTCTACTAGACAGAGTTAGTGCAGCACGTAAAGTATTTGTGGGAGATGAGCAAGAGTTAAGAATCCTATAGCCAAGCGATATGTTTGGCAGGAGAGCAGGATCTTTGTTGATTTCTTCAATTGCAAATATCATCACTTGGGTCCATCGAAATGCTCGAAGGTCAAATCTAAAAAGGTTTTAAAATACATTGTAAAATAACAGAGATATACATGTACATATGAGGTAAGGTTTATAAGATAATATTAGAGTAGGCTGTGTGAAGCATGAAAAAGTCAGATCTGTTTAAACTTACCCTGTGCACTTCACTCCAGGTGGGTCCCTCTCAAATGTAGAAGTGCTGCTTATGTCTTTGTTGAAAACTGGGAAAATACCACCAATCATTATGTCTCCCTGCTTGAACAAACTTGGCATATCAAACCTGCCAAGCAGTTCACAGCCAGAAGCTGTGTTCAAGTAGAGAACAGACAAATATAAAAGCATGGGTCTCTCCAACTCATACATGTTTGCTCTGCATTTTTTAAGAGAGACAAGGACACAGCTCTTATAAGAACTGTGTCGGATGCAAGTGGATGTGCTCCTTTCATAAAAGGTTGGTTTATTTCCCACAGGGCACACACATACAGTACACTAGCATGCATGTACACACACATTATAAAATCAAAACTGAATTTTTGTCTACAAAATGTAAAATTTTGCCAACCCACTGACATTTGACAAATGCCAAAAAAGCTACTGGGCCAAAATTGTTTAGGAAGGTGCATTGATCTCTAAAGTAAATAAAATTTGTAGCAAAGGAGAGGAAATTTAACCAAGATGCAAAAGGTGAAAAAAAGAGGATGTTAAGTGAAGTAGGCCCAAGAAAGCTTTGTGGAGTACAGCAGCTCAAGAGGTAAATACTGCATGAGTAATAATTAAAGCACAGGTTCCGTTTTTTTTTCCTTTAATTTTTCAATGCTGATGTGCCAATATGTACGTGGGAATGGGTCTTGGTTGCTGTAACAATTTCTACTCTCCATACTGACCCTGAAGCTATTCTATCGGACCGTGACTACAAATAGTGGCCAAAATCCACACCCCTTACTCTCTGCAAATATGCATTCCAAGTTCAGCTGATGCTAATATGATGTTTCAGCAGCTTCAGTCAGCTAAATTGACAAAGTTACAGTCTGTTCAGTATGAAACTCCCTCTTTTTCCTTGGTGATGTGTGGTGGAGGGTACATACTGGTAGTTGCACATAAGTCTGTTGACATTATCAGGCTTTTATTACTCAGGATGTGTGCATAGAAAACTTTGGAATGACTTTTTGTCTTTGCATATTTGATATTTGGAGTGTTTTTGCAGACTGTGTTTTTACCACATATTTTGGTAACAACCCACTGCATCTCTACTTGCTCCTGCCTCTGCGCCTGACATGGAATATGGCTCTTGTCTTTGTTTCTATGGTGTGTTGTGAAAATGGGTAATATGCGTTCCAGAGATATATCCTTTGAGAGATTGTAAGCTACTAGCTGTCAAAATAGACACCATTTGCAAAGCTCAGTAGAAGCGAGGCTGCAAGAAAATGTCACCAGTTGAACTGACAGCAGTTGACGAGGCAGTAAGTGTAAATGAATACGTAGTATGTGGATCACTCTGTAACGTCAGTAAAAGGCTGGCTTCAGCAACAAATCTATATGTGACCACTAGAATGTATCCCTCTGCCGCAGCTTGGCAAGGAATGTTCCGGAGAAACAAAACAGGGGAATTTCTTTCTAAATAGGATGTTACTTTGGAATAAACCTATTTGATTTAGCTAACTGAGACTACTGGTGCATCATTTAAGCATCAGCTAATGCATATTTGCAGACAATGAGGGCTGTGGATTTTGGCCTCTACTTCTTATAACATAGTTGCATTCCAGGAGAATAGCTTCAGGGAACTGTTACAGTGTCCAAGATCCATTTCCACATACATGGCACATCAGTATTGTATTAAGACAGACTTGAAAAAGCCCAAACCTATCCTTTAAGGGGACCTATTATGCTCCTTTCCAGCTCTATATTTTTATTTTGGGACTCCACTAGAGTAGCTTCTATGATTCATAGTTCAAAAAGCTCCATATTTATCTTACTAGTGCAGTGCCCATTCAAAACGTGCTGATTAATTATTGCTCGAGAACCGCATATGCATATATATATATATATATATACACAACTGTGATGGAAACAGAGAGGGATGGAACGGAGAGGAAGGAAAAGGAGGGCAATGCCAGTGACTCTGGCACTCTCAGCTCTGGTGTTAAATGCAGCAAAGTTGTATAAACTCCTGTTTAAATTGAAGTGTACCAGCATCTCTACGTCTCCTCCTCTACCATCCAGTGTGACTGACTCTTCAGCTGCGTGCTGTCAGTGCTGTCAGCAGCTGCCAGGAGAGATGCTCCGTGCTGCACTTGCATAGAGTCAGAGCCCTGAAGCCCCACCCTGCTGTAATGTGACAGTGTACACAGAACTGAGTGGCTCATTGTTCACTTTTTGATTCAAAGTTTATCAATACTAAACATGTCACATGTCCAAATTGCACCAAATTCGACAATGCACATCCTTGGGCTCTCAGCAATACTCTTACTCGTGAAGTTGATCAGATGAACGTTTCAAGGGATACATGAAGGACATACATACAGACAAAGATTCCTTCCTTTAACAGAGAGACTAGTGCAGTGCCTGTTCAAAATGTGCCTGTTTGGAGTGGCCATGGCCTAGTTACAACAGTTATTAAGCTCTTCAAATGTGTGACAATAAGGGTATAAGATTATATAACATAAAACAGAAAACCTCTCTGTGTTTTCTTGCTGTTTACAAAGTTATATATTATTTATAAATTATTTTTGATACTGATATTAAATGTCTGGACTATCCACAGAAACAATTTTGTACAGTGTATAGTTGTACAGTGCAGTTCCTTGTAGAAACTTTGTGTCGTTGGTTCTTATATTTTCACTTTTTTATTTTCACATTCTTTAAATAATTACTACTAATGGACACTTATGTCACTTTCCCCACTCAATATAGTATTTCTCATACACTCACACACTTGACACTTTATCATACACTGAAGAAACCGAAACAATTGAAGGTATCTGTTGAATGTCTTTATATATATATATATTTTTTTTTTGTGCAAAACAAATCTCATTATCTTGCAAAAACACAAATTAATGAAAAAAGGCTTGTGTTGGTGGATTTGCTTTATTTAGCACATCACAATGAACACAATAAATGATTTGATTTGACACCCTTGAATTACATATTAAAGAGTTCTTGGTGGTATTCTCCCCATCAGATGTTTTTTTGAGTTTCGTTCTGGCCTGAAGATAATAATATAGCACTTTGGAACAAATATACATATCAGCAAACCAAAACTGGAGGACAGAATTGCAAATATCTCTACAGCTACAGTGAGCTTCCCAGGAGAACTGACATACGCTGGGATAAATGTGATCCAGACAGCACAGAATATCAGCATGCTGAAGGTGATCAGTTTGGCTTCATTAAAGCTGTCTGGCAGCTTCCTAGCAAGAAAAGCAAGTATAAAACACAAGAGAGCAAGAATTCCTATATAACCCAACACAGCCCAGAATCCAACAGCTGACCCCAGCGCACACTCTAAGATGATCTTTTCTTTATAGTACTTCATATTCATCTTTGGGAATGGAGGGTTGGTACTTAACCAAAGTATACAAATCAGAACCTGAATGAGAGTGAAAATCAGAACACTGAGCCTCTGCTGAAGAGGCCCAAACCATTTCATGACATTACTGCCAGGAAGCGTAGCTCTGAAGGCTATTAACACTACTATAGTTTTACCAAGAACACAGGAAATACAAAGGACAAACGTGATCCCGAATGCTGTGTGGCGCAGCATGCAGGACCACTCAGTGGGCCGACCTATGAAGGTCAGAGAACACAGGAAACACAGTTTTAATGAGAAGAGCAGCAAGAAGCTCAGCTCAGAGTTGTTGGCTTTTACAATTGGAGTTTCTTTATGAGTCAAAAATATTATTGATGTTAAAAGAGATAAGAATACACCAACACAGCTAAATCCAGTCAAAATTGCCCCCATGATCTCTTTGTAGGAAAGGTATTCAGTAGGTTTTGGAAGACACTGATCTCTCTTTTCATTTGGCCAAAATTCAGGCGGACAGATCAAACAGTCTGGAGAATCTGTAAGAGATGTGAAATCATACAGACGTACAATCACAATACAGAAATAAGGAAATAAACATAAATCTTTTTATCATTCTCTTACTCTTTTTTCAATTTTGCTTATAAAACATCAGATTAATGAATTCAATTTTGAAATCTTACTCACTTTTCTGATTACTTATTGTTCCCTCTGGGCATTCAAAGCAGTCGAAGCAGCACACAGGCTTATGCTTGTTTATGGCCTTGCGAGTCCCTGGTGGGCACGGTTCTCTGCAGACAGACCTTGGCACCTGATTATGCAAAACACAGCATGTTAAAACTAATACAACAAAATGTATTATATGTCACTGACAATGCAATATTTACTAAGCTCCTGTGTAAGTAACAATTGTCATTTAGTTGTAAAAGAACCCAAAATTCAATTTACCTCATCACTGTTCCCCCCCCAAACTATTTTGGTGTCATCTTTCAGTTTGAATTTTTTCCCATCTGGAAAAGAGGTATCATATCGACCAACATTTACAATCTCAACAGAGCCATCTTCTTTCATCTGCCAGTTAACTAAGTCATACTGGGCAACTGAGTCTCCATTTTCATCAAAGGACACTTTGGCTCCATTTTGTGTTGTGAAATTCACATACCGAATGTGTTCCAACACCTATAAAGACAGAATCAGCACATTTTAGCAAACAAAAAAGATGCAAGACATAAAATTTTGTATTACAATTGTACCCTAAATGAATACTTAATATAAAACGTAGATATATGTTTTGCATTGACCACAAAGAATAGAAATGCCTATGCCTGATTTAATACACCAGAACTCACTAGCTTAGGCTGAACTTCATTCTTGCTCACACAGGGCTTTCCTGTGGTGGGATTTGAGCCAGCTTTACATTGCAGTAGCGCTTGAAGGGCATATGCCACTAAGTACACAGCTTTGTACACATTATTCTCAGCCCTGAAATTTGTCACATCTGTGTAGTCACTAGAAACTGTCTTCAGATCTTCTGTGCCAGTACACATAGTAGAGGTGTTTGATGGAGAGAAGCTGCAATCAAAAAACTTCTCCCAGAAAGATTTAATTATTGCACTCTGTGGTTCATCAGATGGTTTCAAGTCGAGTAAGAATTCACTGAGACCTGGAATGGATGCCAGGGGGAGGGCAAAGCCCATCGCTCCCTGTAAAATGCTCTTTCTCTTGACAGAAGCCAGGTCTTGTTGTGTGATCCAAGACTCAGTGCCTATCCACTGCTTTCCAGTTATGTTATAATTCTCCATTTTTGACAAGATTGATTTGGTGTAAGACAAGGACATGAACAACAGGACTACTTTTGAAGAGGATTGCCTTACTGCCTCCACAATAGTATTAATCTTCTTTTCAGATGTCTTTGTGTAAGGCAATCTGTATTCAACACATATTCCCTCTTTAATTGCTTCCTCTACAAATTCAGCTGTACCCTCCTCTGAATACATGGCCACTGAATAAATAATCCCCACCCAGCGCCAGTCAAAATATTTCATAAGCTGCACCAGGCCTATGACTTGGAAACGGTCACTCGGCACAGTTCTGAAGAAGGTGGGGTAAAGTTTCTTGTCACTCAGACAAGCACAGGTTGAAAGGTAGCTTACCTTCAAAGAAAAAAAAGACATGTTAAATCCTATTTTGTCAAAATGCAAATATAAATAAACACTTTGGACAATGAAATTTGGAGAGTGTGCAATTATTTCCCATTATTTTCCATTTATGCCCCATCCTCACCTGTGGAATGGATAGCGGGCTTAGTATGTTGTTTATGTCTTCACTTATTCCAGAGGATGAATGGCCTAAAAGAGCCTGGATCTGACCCTTGCAGCCCTTTGAATCCTCTCCATTTACAGCCTCAACAGCTGCTCGTATCAGGTTTTCACTCCCACAGCCATTGTAGAGCCTGTAGCCCAGACTCACTCCTGGAAGGAGCTTAGTATCTCTGTTGATCTCCTCCACCGTGAAAATCAGTGTCCGGGCAAACTTCAGTTCCCTGTCATTCCACCTGCAAACACAGTGTTAAGTTTTGACACAGCACCACTAAACAAGTTATTACAGCGGATCATCTTGCAACACATAAAAACATGTAAAACACAACATGTGATTGTACATATTTTAAGCATATTCACTTACTTTTTGCAGTATGCATATGGAATTGCCTGGAAGTCATTATCTATCAGTGTACGTGTACTAGTCATAGAGAAAACTCCTCCTATAATAAGATCACCTTCTTTAGAAAATTCCATGAACCCTGTCTGCCCAATCACTCTGCATGTTTGTTTCTCTGACTTTGTTGTTGCCAGCAGAGTAAGTAAGATGATAGTGATCCAACCCATCACGAGCCACCCTCCCGTTCACTGAAGCAATTTTGACCTGGGACCTGATCTTTATAGCTTTTATGTGAGAACAGAAACATCACCAGCCAATGAGAGCACACCGCCAATTCCCGAATGATATGAATAGGAATATTTTTTGTTTTTCAATAAAAGTGCTTTTAGGGTAGCGTAGGTATTGAACATGCAACTTCCTTCAGGACCCTCTTCCAGACCAGGGTTGGAGGGAGGTGACTGCCTGGATTTGGTGAAATGGCGTTGCTACAAGGAATGGAAATTAATTAAAAGATAGATACTGACGTATAAACGTCACTCAGAGAGTAAGATAGAGGAATAAGGAGTTGCCTTTATGGAAAGACAGAGAGGTGGAACTGAAATTTTAGTAATTATTAGTAATTCAGTATAATTCAGTGGTTTATATCAGTGAAGTGTATGGAACTAGTATAAAACTGGGTAACAAGTGTACCATACGTGTGCTGGATTTTTTTCCATTTCGTGTATACATATTGTATGAGCAAATATGGGTGGGAAATATGACAATATATACTGTGAGATTATATAAATTTGTCAGCCATCAAACTTTTCTATACCATTTGTGCTGTGGTAATTGCAATATGGTCATATTGGATTTAAAGATTTGCATCAATGGGCATGAATTCACTGGACTGACATTCTAGTTATTTCATCTATTAATGTTTTCACAACTGAATTTAAAATGTAAAATGTACATAAATTGTACTATGTCACAATATATATCGATATCACAGTAAAAGAATTATATATAACATTTTATCCATATTGTCCAAATCTACGTAAAAACCTCTAAGTGCTTCTTTGCAAATTATGCATTAATGCATCCATTTCTGGAGGTAAAATGATTACTTATTTTTTTAAATGATACACGGGCAAATAAATACCTGCTATGGTTTAAATATTTGTTCTTTTTTTTGTTTTAGCACTGCTGATAACATGAAAAACATGATTCTTCAGAGAGTGAGGCAGTATAAGACACTAAACAGGTGTACTTGCAAACATGCACACTGCAGTCTTCACCTCAACCTAACGTGCTAGAGGTGGTACAACATCCTGAGGCATTGCCAGTGGGCACTGACAATGATGCTGCTGAAGAGGGGCATGCATAGGGTTCACCTCAGGATGGAGGTGAGGAGAGTTCACAGCTGCTTGCACAGGGTCCTGCAAGGGGTGGGCCTCAGGACAGAAGTGAGGGGGGTGCACGGCTGCCTCCACAGGGTACTGGAAGGACTGGGCCTCAAGATGGAAATATTATAAATGTGGGAGCTCTGTCCATCAAGCAGAAGAACATGTAGGCATGGGTCATCTCTTGACAGGCTTTGCAACACAAATTGCCTCCCCCACTCAAAATATGGTTCCCCGAACTCAGCAACCACCCTGGAGGAGAGGAAGTGGTCCTGCAGGCCTGTCTCATCGCAGTTCAAAATATGGTCTGGTGCATTTTCTAAGCCCAGGGACTTAATGATATCTTCATAATCACTGAAGCACTTCATAACTGCTGGGCGGTTGAAGCCGGCTGCTTTGAGAGTGGAAAGACCCTCAGGCTTTCTGATACTCAGGTTAGGTTTCTGCTTCAGGAACCCCTGAAACCAGGCATAGCCAACTTTTTGCTTGGTTTCGGAGAAGCCCTTTATCCCTTTTTTGGCTGGACCAGCCATGGACCAGCCCTATAACTGGGGTTGTCCGTGAGTGACTCACTGAGTAAGTGATGAAGTTACACCATTGGTCAGCTGGCCGAGTGTTGGAGTTTCCCCATAGGCCCTTGCTCTTTCAAAATGAATCAGCGCAAGATGATGGAATCAAAGGATAGCAGCACAACACAGAGTGGTTGTGTTTCCTGCTTCAAGCACTGATGGTCTCACATCTGGTGTTAAATGCAGTGAAGTCGGCTAAACACCTGTTTAAACACATGCGTACCAGTGTCTCTACCGTCCTCTCCTCTACCGTTCAGTGTGATTGTCTCTTCGGCTGACAGCACTGTCAGCCACACAGCACCAGCAGCCAGCAAGAAAGATGCTCTGTGGTGCATTTGGATTTTATAACTGAACTAATGCCAGGACGCAAGCTTTTTATTTCTCTGACATTTCCACATCACAAACAATGAACAACAGCATTAAAACACAAGTCTTGCAGGTAAAACACGCAACTCATGTAGGCTGTTATATCAGTTTAGTGTGGGGTGGCTGCTCTGCAGGTGCACTTGATTTGACTGTAACTGTAGTAATCAGGTGGAGATGAGCCTCCTGAATTTGCACCCAAAATAATGTCAAAACTGTCATTTACAATTTCCACCACAGCCTCTGTAATCATCGACAGGGAAAGAGGCAGAAAAAGGTGCACAGAGGCATGAGGGAGTGCACATAGTTAAAGCACCCCAAATAACAATCACTCTGACCATGTCATGTGATATGCTACTTCAGCACACTTTACCAGCCAATATTACTGGGACCACTACAGAAAATTGTAGATGAACATTTAATATCCAGAAATTCATATTATATACACTACCAGTGGCTATCCCTGTAACAAACTGGCCACAATTCCACTCATTGGCCATACACAGTCCAGCCATATAGTAGGTTTTGACCATTGACTATATGAAGATGGACATCATGACAGCTCCCCAAAAGTGAAGCCAAAGCATCTTGATCGCCCCCTGGTGGCTGTTCACAAATTATATATATTATTTATGCTATTTATATATATTTTTTGATACTGATATTAAATATCTGGACTATCCACAGAAACAGTGTTCATTTTACTTAGATTTAAAGTGCAGTTCCTTGTAGAGATGTGTCTTTGTACACTCCTTTGTTCTTATATTTTCACCTTTTTATTTTCACATTCTTTAAATAATAACTGCTAATGGACACCTTGATGGCGTTAGAGGGGGAAATGTTTCTTGGTCACTTTTCCCACTCAGTATAGTATTTCTTAGCTTGTCATACACTGAAGATCCCAAAACAATTTAAGGTATCTGTTGAATGTCTTTATATATTATTTTATTTTTCTGCAAAATAAGTCTCATTATCTCTCAATAGCACAAATAAATGGAGCAAAGGCTGTTGGTGGATTTGTTTATTTAGCACATTACAAAAAACAATGACTTCTACAGCATCCGTCAGACTACACAATAAATAATTTGATTTGACATCTTTGAACTACATATTACAGAGTTCTTGGTGGTATTTTCCCCATCAGATGTTTTTTTGAGTTTCGTTCTGGCTTGAAGATAATAATATAGCATTTTGGAACAAATATACATATCAGTAAACCAAAACTGGAGGACAGAATTGCAAATATCTCTACAGCTACAGTGAGCTTCCCAGGAGAACTGACATACGCTGGGATAAATGTGATCCAGACAGCACAGAATATCAGCATGCTGAAGGTGATCAATTTGGCTTCATTAAAGCTGTCTGGCAGCTTCCTAGCAAGAAAAGCAAGTATAAAACACAAGAGAGCAAGAATTCCTATATAACCCAACACAGCCCAGAATCCAACAGCTGACCCCAGCGCACACTCTAAGATGATCTTTTCTTTATAGTACTTCATATTCATCTTTGGGAATGGAGGGTTGGTACTTAACCAAAGTATACAAATCAGAACCTGAATGAGAGTGAAAATCAGAACACTGAGCCTCTGCTGAAGAGGCCCAAACCATTTCATGACATTACTGCCAGGAAGCGTTGCTCTGAAGGCCATTAACACTACTACAGTTTTACCAAGAACACAGGAAATACAAAGGACAAAGATGATCCCGAATGCTGTGTGGCGCAGCATGCAGGACCACTCAGTGGGCCGACCTATGAAGGTCAGAGAACACAGGAAACACAGTTTTAATGAGAAGAGCAGCAAGAAGCTCAGCTCAGAGTTGTTGGCTTTTACAATTGGAGTTTCTTTATGAGTCAAAAATATTATTGATGTTAAAAGAGATAAAAATACACCAACACAGCTAAATCCAGTCAAAATTGCCCCCATGATCTCTTTGTAGGAAAGGTATTCAGTAGGTTTTGGAAGACACTGATCTCTCTTTTCATTTGGCCAAAATTCAGGCGGACAGATCAAACAGTCTGGAGAATCTGTAGGAGATGTGAAATCATACAGACGTACAATCACAATACAGAAATATAGAAATAAACATAAATCTTTTTATCATTCTCTTACTCTTTTTTTCAATTATGCTTACAAAATGTCAGATTAATGAATTCAATTTTGAAATCTTACTCACTTGTCTGATTACTTATTGTTCCCTCTGGGCATTTAAAGCAGTCGAAGCAGCACACAGGCTTACGCTTGTTTATGGCCTTGCGAGTCCCTGGTGGGCACGGTTCTCTGCAGACAGACCTTGGCACCTGATTAGGCAAAACACAGCATGTTAAAACTAATACAATAAATGTATTGTATGTCACTGACAATGCAATATTTACTAAGCTCCTGTGTAAGTAACAATTGTCATTTAGTTGTAAAAGAACCCAAAATTCAATTTACCTCATCACTGTCCCCCCCCCAAACTATTTTGGTGTCATCTTTCAGTTTGAATTTTTTCCCATCTGGAAAAGAGGTATCATATCGACCAACATTTACAATCTCAACAGAGCCATCTTCTTTCATCTGCCAGTTAACTAAGTCATACTGGGCAACTGAGTCTCCATTTTCATCAAAGGACACTTTGGCTCCATTTTGTGTTGTGAAATTCACATACTGAATGTGTTCCAACACCTATAAAGACAGAATTTGCAAATTTTAGCAAACAAAAAAGATGCAAGACATAAAATTGTGCATTACAATTGTACCCTAAATGAATACTTAATATAAAACGTAGATATATGTTTTGCATTGACCACAAAGAATAGAAATGCCTATGCCTGATTTAATACACCAGAACTCACTAGCTTAGGCTGAACTTCATTCTTGCTCACACAGGGCTTTCCTGTGGTGGGATTTGAGCCAGCTTTACATTGCAGTAGCGCTTGAAGGGCATATGCCACCAAGTACACAGCTTTGTACACATTATTCTCAGCCCTGAAATTTGTCACATCTGTGTAGTCACTAGAAACTGTCTTCAGATCTTCTGTGCCAGTACACATAGTAGAGGTGTTTGATGGAGAGAAGCTGCAATCAAAAAACTTCTCCCAGAAAGATTTAATTATTGCACTCTGTGGTTCATCAGATGGTTTCAAGTCGAGTAAGAATTCACCGAGACCTGGAATGGATGCCAGGGGGAGGGCAAAGCCCATCGCTCCCTGTAAAATGCTCTTTCTCTTGACAGAAGCCAGGTCTTGTTGTGTGATCCAAGACTCAGTGCCAATCCACTGCTTTCCAGTTATGTTATAATTCTCCATTTTTGACAAGATTGATTTGGTGTAAGACAAGGACATGAACAACAGGACTACTTTTGAAGAGGATTGCCTTACTGTCTCTACAATAGTATTAATCTTCTTTTCAGATGTCTTTGTGTAAGGCAATCTGTATTCAACACATATTCCCTCTTTAATTGCTTCCTCTACAAATTCGGCTGTACCTCTCTCTGAGTACATGCTTCCCATTGAATAAATAATCCCCACCCAGCGCCAGTCAAAATATTTCATAAGCTGCACCAGGCCTATGACTTGGAAGCGGTCACTTGGCACAGTTCTGAAGAAGGTGGGGTAAAGTTTCTTGTCACTCAGACAAGCACAGGTTGAAAGGTAGCTTACCTTCAAAGAAAAAACAAACATGTTAAATCCAAATAAGGCATATTTTTGGTCGAAATGCAAATATAAATAAACAGTTTGGACAATGAAATTTGGAGAGTTTGCAATTATTTCCCATTATTTTCCATTTATTTCCCATCCTCACCTGTGGAATGGATAGCGGGCTTAGTATGTGGTTTATGTCTTCACTTACTCCAGAGGATGAATGGCCTAAAAGAGCCTGGATCTGACTCTTGCAGCCCTTTGAATCCTCTCCATTTACAGCCTCAACAGCTGCTCGTATCAGGTTTTCACTCCCACAGCCATTGTAGAGCCTGTAGCCCAGACTCACTCCTGGGAGGAGCTTAGTATCTCTATTGATCTCCTCCACCGTGAAAATTAAAGTTCGAGCAAACTTCAATTCCCTGTCATTCCACCTGCAAACACAGTGTTAATTGTTGACACAACAGCTGATCATTTTGCAATACATAGTAACATGTAAAACACAACATTTGTACGTATTTTAAGCATATTTACTTACTTTTTGCAGTATGCATATGGAATTGCCTGGTAGTCATTATCTACCACTGTACGTGTACTAGTCATAGAGAAAACTCCTCCTATAATAAGATCACCTTCTTTAGAAAATTCCATGAACCCTGTCTGCCCAATCACTCTGCATGTTTGATTTTCTGACTTTGTTGTTGCCAGCAGAGTAAGTAAGATGATAGTGATCCAACCCATCACGAGCCACCCCCCCATTCACTGAAGCAATTGTGACCTGGGACCTGATCTTTATAGCTTTTATGTGAGAACAGAAACATCACCAGCCAATGAGAGCACACTGCCAATTCCCAAATGATATAAATATGAATCACGATCTTTTAACCTTAATCCCACTGACTGGAGTACCTGTAGTCTCCAGAGGTATACTTTTGTCATATCTCACAGATGCTTTCTTCTTTCATTCCAATTTTTCATGACTTTGTCAATCAATTTGTTCCTAATGACTTCATGTCATTGTTTTTTGTTTCTTTTATAAGTAGTGCTTTTGAAAAATACCAATGTATTGGGGCACTCTGTCAGTCATTCTGAAGGTTTTGTGGAGAGATTGTATTTGGGTGTTGAAGTTTGTATTAAAGAAACATATCTATTTTTGTTTTGCACAACTTTCCTGAAATAATAATAATAAAAATAATAATAAAAAAAAATATATAAAAAAAATATATAAATAATAATGTTTTGAGAAGAAATAAGTTAGCATTTTGCTATGATGGTTGTTTCTTACAGTAATTTATTTTTGGGGTCCGGGGGGACTCCAGTCTGTAGTCCTTGTATGTTAGATATGTTGGTAGGATGAGGGTTAAAGAAACTGATCATGCAGATTGAAGGAAGAAGGCCTGATGTACTTTTTGTCTGAGAATCAATAAAAGTACTTTAAAGGTAATGAGGTATTGAACATGCAGTACTGTACAGTAATTGTTTCTCAGTCACTCAGAGAAGGCTGGTAGCTCAGGATGTCTATAGATAGAAGATTTTAAAATAATGTAGCTGTGGACTATGATATAGTGAAATGTTCCTGTCTGTATGTTATCTTCAGCAGTTTTAATAGCAGACTTAGTGGCCATATTTTCTATCATTTTGTATCTGTAGCTGAACCTTCCTTCAGGACCCTCTTCCAGACCAGGGTTGGAGGCGGGTCTGAGACTGTCCGGATTTAGTGAAATGGTATTGCCAAAAGGAGTGGAAATTAATTAAAAGATAGATACCGGCACATAAATGCCAGTCAGAAAGTAAGAGAGAAGAATAGGAAGGTGTTGCCTTTATGGAAAGACAGAGAGGTTAAAATTAAATTTTAATAATTATTAGTAATTCAGTGTAATTCAGTAGTTTATATCAGTGAAGTGACAGCCGGCTGGGGCCTCTGCTAACAGTGAGAAGCTGGGTGACAGCTGTTTCATCTGAATGGTTCTAATGTGGGTCAGACATGTGTTGACTAGATCTGTGTCAAATATGTGTGAAAGAGGTATTTCTTGTCTTTGTTTCACTCATGCATTATAATATGATTAGATGTTTACTGTAGATTTAAAATTTACTATTGTATTTACTGTCTTGAAACCCCATTCAAAACCTTGGGAGTTACAAAACATTCTATACAATTATAGGTTTTAAAAAGACCTGCAGGGTGTACTTGAAGTGTAATTTGTCCTGCCCTAACAGGTGCAACAAAGCTAACAAGA
Organism: Thunnus thynnus; assembly: GCF_963924715.1. Classification (NCBI taxonomy): domain Eukaryota; kingdom Metazoa; phylum Chordata; class Actinopteri; order Scombriformes; family Scombridae; genus Thunnus; species Thunnus thynnus. Next base: position 21,890,598 of record NC_089523.1, on the reverse strand, counting down.
GTCAGGGATATATCAATTGGCACATCCCCACACACAGACCTGAGAAGAAGAGCCAGGATAAGCAAAAGCACCTGCATGGGTGTACCATAGGTGTGTAGGATCTTTTTCCCATTTAGTGTACTCTTCTCTTCTTTGGGCCTAATTATAGTACAAAGCACAATAACACTAAACAAAACCTTTAAATGTATCACAGAATGTATATGTATATATACATATGTATGTATATTTTGTGATTCAATTTAATTACCTAAATATGTATTAATTGTTTGAGGACATGGTAACAAACAATTATTTTGCACTTTATAGAAAACTAAATTAAATGCTGTGTAAATTGTGCTTGTAATTGTAACTAACCACTGAAAAAGTACAAACTGTATAATATATGTATAGTTTATAATTGCCTCTTTTAAAAATATGTAAGTTATACCAATAAACGATAGTTTCACTTATCGCTTGCAATACCGAAACCTCAGGTTTGTCCAGTCCTAATTTATACATATAAATGTATGGAAATTTCTGTTATAAAAAACTCAAACTTTTTAACATTTGTTTTAAACATATATGGCAGGTCTAACAAAGGCAAAGGGGCACTAACTGCAAAGAGTGTGTTCTCAGCACAATAGCGTTAACTCAGTAGTGATTTATTTCTCCATTTTGACCTGATATATTTATATTTATGTACATAAATAATTAAAATACATTTTTTCATCATTCACAGTATGCCTACTGTATTCTTTACTCTTCAATGTGATAATAAGAGATTACTATAAATGAAAATGCAGAGGACATATCCATTTAAAAAATCTTTAATATACTTATATACTGAAGTTTTATTGTACATTCATTCAATTGTGATGAACTTCAATCACTGTAATGTCTGCTTTTTATGTAAAAATGAAAAATGAAATAACGTTAAAAAATAAAATATTTACAAAGACCATCATCACCTCAGCTGTTGAGGATGTTAAAGGGACTGGTACACTTCATTTATATATGACCACCTACATTTGGATTTATGCTTTCTTTTTTCTCTTTTATTTATTTATTTATTCATTGATTTATTATTCATTTATTACATTACATGTGATTAAGACTAAAATCATTTTAATCAAGAAAAATTGCTCCTGTAAAAGAAACAGGGTTGTAAAAGCTGCATGCTTAGATGGTGAGAATATGTGATATTAAAAGGAAAAAGAAAGAGATGGGGGAAAATAACATTTATGGATTAAACTTTTACTCAGATTTTTATGACTCTTCACTTCATGTTCAAATATGCATACGGTGTAACAGCTTTAATGATAAAGAAGAATGCTCGAAAAGAAACAGTTTAAATTAACCTGTTGATCTTAATAACCAGTACATACTTTATTGGTACCCTTGAATTCTGTAGACACGTTACCAATTGCACATGTAAGAGAACGCTCAAGAAATTTAATTTAGTCAAGATGGATTGTAGCAAACTGGGGAGTGAGACAAACATGCAGTACAAAGTTGCCAGTAGCTCTATATTTCCAAACGCAGTCCAGGATTGTAGTGTTGATCCCACACTACCTCCCAGAAGCATATCTTCAAACCAGAGTTTCAGATTCTTATTTGGAAAAGGAGGGCTGAAAGTCAACCAGAGAAACAACACAGTAACAGGCAGAGCCCTAAACTGCTGCTGTGTGGGACAAAACAGTTTAATGACAGTATGAGCTGCCCTGCAGGCAATTAACACATGTACGGTTTTCCCTACAGCACAAGAGGGGCAGACGACAAAAGAAATCCAGACAGCTATCTGCGACCATTCTGATGGCTGATAGATGGTAACTGATGGTGAAAAACAATACAATGTCATGGTAAAAAGCATCATCATCGTGGAGTTACTGCCATTAGGAGGACTGACTCTGTTTGGTGATATTTTCATCCTGGTTATGTAGATTCCAACCAGTAACACAGCTGCCACAAAAAATCTTCCAACCCATCGGCTGGTGTCTGTAGGCCACCTCTCCTCCCTGTCTGTATACACAGTCAATAAAAAAAGAAAAAGTTATAGGTTATTACATAACTATTTAAGTAACTTAAGAAATGCTCTTCCTGTAATGAAGAACGTATTTGTTTGTTTTTTAATATCACCTGCTTGTGTTAGAAATGTTCCTTTTGCACGATGTGTTGCATAATTTGATGGAATCTGCAGTGAACAAGACATAAAAATGAGGTAATGCACACAAATTACACACACTGTATAAGCAAAGACCAGTGAGAAATATGACAATATATACTGTGAGATTATATACATTTGTCAGCCATCAGACTTTACTATACCATTTGTTCTGTGGTTACTGCAATATGGTCATATTGGATTTAAAGATTTGCATCAATATGCATCAAGGGGCATGAATTCACTGGACAGACATTCTAGTTATTGCATTTATTAATGGTTTCATAACTGAGTTTAAAATGTAAAATATATATAAACTGTACTGTATCACAATATATATCGATATACTAAAAAAAAATATATATAACATTTTACCCATATTGTCAAAAGCTATGTGAAAATCTCAAAGTGCTTCTTTGCAAATTATGCATTAATTCACAGAAAGGATGGAGTATGTTTTTTTCACATTCCTCTCATATCAGCAGAAAGTTAAATATCTGTCCTCACAGCATCCATTTCTGTAGGTAAAAGGATATTATAGTAAGTAATTTAACTTATTTTAACATTATACAGGCAAATAAATACCTGCTATGGTTTAAATATATGTTCATTTTTGTTTTAGCACTGCTGATAATGTGAAAAACATGAATCTTCAGATACTGAGGCAGAATAAGACACTAAACAGGTGTCCATGCAAATATGCATACAGTAGATCCAGATGTGACCCCCCTTTGATTTTTCTGGGGACATAAGACTCACTTGATTCTCAGGTGGGATGAAAATAAGGGTTTCTGAAAATGTGAGGCCACGTGGTCCATGCAAGAACACCTGCTCAATTTTGACTTCCACGTTGCATGCTTTACAGATGTAAGTACAATCCATGGTTTTCCAGTGGTCTGCTAGAACAAGGGCAATGGTGTGGGAGCAGTGAGCCGTGGATCTCAAGAGAACAAATGAAGGACAGATATCTCTGCAATTCACATGTGTGCTGTGATCATCAGTATTTATCTGCATGGAAGAAAAATACAGACAGTTATTGAATATCATAATAAATTGAGCATAAACACGTATGTCAGTATGGCAACAATTTTTGAGTGCGGTATTGTAAAGTAAATTCAAATTTAATTTTGCATGTAATATGGTGAAGAAGACTCCTGTTCAAACCTTCTGCTGCTCACCTTTACTATAGATAGGGGACACTTGGCCTCAGACAGAAAACATATCAACAACTGCTGAATTTTACATTTGCAGACATGTCTGCTTTGTTTCCCTAAATTTACAGCCTCTTTGACTCTTTGGAACAGGGTCACATAGCCATTAAGGAGCACACAGTTCAAAGTCACACCAGGAAAGAGAGCACAGTCTTTTTTTATCTTGTCCTGTGTGAAAATCCTCTCCATTTGAGGAGATCTAGAACATGAAAAAAACAAAACAAATATCAGTTCATGATTACATGATGTGGCAAATTATCACATATATAATTATGACACTATCATAGCATTTAATTACCATTATACATTGCATCAATCTCTCAACTCAGCATTTGTAGTAAATATAAGCTTAAATAGCTGCAATTTAAAAAAGCATAATTACATAATTAAAACTGTGAGGTTATTACTTTGCATATAATGACAGTGAAATTACTTCAAATTGTAAATGACCCATAAGCTCCTCTAGAGATTGTCTAATTGTCTTTTGAGGTGTCTCTAAATATGGTGTTTAGGTCCCCATAATTCAGACTGGTTCCCCACTGAGGAAATCATTAAATTGCAAGCTAATTGCTGATGAATCTGTGGGAAACCACACTGGGGTATCCAAGTCCTTGACAAAATAAATAAATAAATAAAAGCAAGTTACTGAGAAAGAAACAAGTGGAAAAAATTGAGAAAACAGACAACACTGTAATTCACCAACAATTTACTCACCTCTCAACTGTCAGTGTCAGTTTTGTTTTGTCATAAACAAGGGCTCTTTTATGTGACGCATTGGAGCTGAAGCCCATTGTCTCTTCATCATGCCCATACTGACTGAGCTCAGTACACTGGTCCAGGCTGAGCCACAGTGTTAAGAAGACAAACGTGACTGTTGTCATCTCAGAGCCTCGCCTTTGGCACAGTCAGGATTCTTGCAAGGTTGTGTTTTATAGCTTCTTGTCTGCTACCCAGGTGTAGGAGGCAACTTTGTTGGCCATTCTCTAAGGTGAATGCACTTATTTGTTGTTTTTTTTTTTTTTTTGCATAAGAGCTCAAGGATGTCAGGCATGAAGAATAAATGTGACAGGAATACACCTGGGCTCCCAATAACAATTGATTGTTGAGTGTTTAATAAGAGTATTTCTATGAGTGCCTTTACATTTTTACAGCTGTTTCCAAAAACCAGCAAGTATTAAGTGTGCCCTAACACTGGATATATTTTAAAGCAATTATGTATTTAAATGTTATGTAAGCAGTGCAGTATACTGTATATTTAAATGCATCAAATACAAAGCATATGTCACAGTTAATGGGACTGTTGTGGGTCAAGCTAATTGGTTATTGTTCTTATAGGACTGAAAGAAGACACTGTTCTGTGCTCTTGGTTTGTGTTTATTGACAAAAAATTATCTTTAGTTATGGGAAGAGGGAGCGGACTGAACTGTGTACAGATTCTACTTTGTTCAGACTGTTGCTACCACATATCCAGGTACTGACTAGCTGTTTAGAGAGGTCAGGGCTGAAGCAGAGTAATAGACCCATTTCACATCAGACGCCTCAACTCCTGGTTTCCAGCTTCTAGCCTCAGCCTCAGCCCCAGTTTCCCATCTACCAGCCCAAGTCCCAGCTTGTCTTACCGTGACCCTGTCTCCTTGCCTCTGTGTGTCTGCACCAGGGTTCCCTACTACACCCCCACGTAACAGAACTGGCTTACCTAAATGGAATGCAACCATTATTAAAGATATTAATTCCAGCTTTACTTTCCTGCTTTGACAAGTCAAAATGTCTGCTGTGAAAAGGGTTTATTGGTGACCAGATTTTCAGTTTCAGCGATTATTCAGGAGTAACTACACCTCAGCTTGAAATCATGCTTGCACCACCATCAGTTGTTGCATGTTATGCCCATAACCTATGATTAACAGCCCTCCACAAAGCACTATGGGCCTTTTTTATGAGGACATTTTGATATGTCACAGTTGGAAAACCATTGGTATAAATGATAAACTTAATGATTTGATTATGTCTTATAATGTGTTTTTACTGTTATTCTTTTAAACCTAGTTATTTATTGTTTTATCATTACTATATTGTGTATTTGTACTGAGTTTGGTATTATCATCATCAATAATATAATTAATTATTATGCAGACTTGACAGTTGGAGTTATGCTTTTTCTATCTGAAACTTAGTGTGATATTTATCTTAAAGTTGATCTGCAAGTTCTGCTCTATTTATGCATAGTATATACATACTTTAGATACATACTCTAGATATTTTTTTAATTTGCATGCACCAAGTTGGTGACATTCTTTTCTTACTCCTGCACAGCAGTTATTAGACTTTTCTAATGTGGTTAAGCCTAAAAAAAATGTGTGTTATTTTTCTGATCCTGATAAAAACATGTAGTCCTCAAAAACATACAAGGCTAAATAATGTTTTTGTCTTGAAATATTTGTGCAGGGGGAAAAAAAGAGACTTTCAAAAAAATAAATAAATTTTTTGCCATATTGCCCAGCCCCACTTAAAGGACATGCAAAAATTCTGCTCACATTGAAACCCAGGGAGTCCACCAGAATGCTGTGTCCCTCACTGTCAGTCAGAGAGTGATCTGTGACCCAGGCGTCACTGCCAACCCAATGCAGTCCTGTAATGTTCTGTCTGTACAACTCAGTTTCCAGCACAGTAATTTCTCAGTGTGACATGAAGGCCACAGTGACTTTAGAGGTGGAACAATTAACAGTGTCAACTACTTAAAGAGGACCTGCTTGATCAAATGCCTGGTAAAACTCTGTGCACACCCCCTCTTCTTGTAGTCATCCCGTTGATACCATCGTTTTTTTTTACTTATTGCCCCCACCCAAGTCCAGCCGAAGTGCTTGATCAGTTTTGCCAGGCCTCTGCTCTGGTGAAGGTCACTGAGAATAGTTCTGAAGAAGGATAGAAACTCCTCTCTGTTGCCTAGACATGCACAGGTTACAAAGTGGCTGATGCCTGTCTTTCACTCTTCACCTTTAAGTAAAAATTTGAAGGCATGACTTTTACTTTTGCGATATTTTTACTGTGCGGTATTAATAGTTTTACTTAAGAAAAAAGTTTTGAGTAATTCTTCTACCTGGGGCCCCTGCCATGGACCTGCTGTTTCAGGGTCTGAAGCCATGAGAAAGGTCCCTCAGAGAGTAAGACAAAAAGGGGTGTGGTGTTTACAGAAATCGGAATTTTTGCCATAGACACAGTCTTGACATAAATATATTTTTCATTTTTATTACTCCTCATTTGGGGAATTGAGTCTGACACCATGATCACATCAAGGCAATTTCTTCAGGTCTTTTAGGTCAATTAGGTCAAAATATCCAGTGAATCCCTACCATATAGTTTCGTCACCATGCCATTATCTTCATGAGCCAATAGAAATCAAACATGCGACAAATGTGGTGGCACATCAAGGATGATCTCAAGGATAATTAGATACTGCAAAGATACTGTAAGTTAAAATTAGGTGAAATTTACAAGAATTATTGTCACAGCAAAGACACTGTTTTTAACTTAAATCATCTTTATATGTGAATTAATTTCACTTCTGACACACAAGACTGTATAGAATGGAGATTTGTAATCTCATCTATTTATTTCCCTTGCATTCATAATTGTCATGCAGATGTGTTCTTAAATTAATTTAGTCATTTTGTTATCTGTTTTATGAGAATCCCATGTCTGTTCAATTAAAGATTATGTGCAATGTGCAAATAACATATCACAACAATTTTACAAAAGTTGGTAGCTATTTAATTTAAATCTGTTTAGCTTAAATCTGTATTTGTCCTTTTGATAAGGTTATATTTTCTGTCCTATTTATTTATTTGTCCGTTTGCTACTAAGCAGAATGTCTCAATTTTGGCAGAAAGTTAAACTATGAGCCAAAGAACAACTGATTCCTTTCTGTTGTATTCTGGATCCATGTTCAAATTCCAAAAATTTTCAAATGATTTCTGAACATTATGAGTGGACATTTTTGAACATTTTCACTATGTTATCATGTAATACTAAAATGATTTAAATGAAAAAAAAAAGACAAGCACATGTACTATATCCTATGATTGTCTAATGTTTACATTTTGATGACAACCTAGATACAGACAAACATTTCTAAGCATTTTCTAATAATAACATTATAAACTTCATGGAATTTGCAGCTTTTGCAGAGATGTTGCACGAGTAATCAGTATATTATTATTATTATTAATTTGGGATTGTGTGAAAACACTAAAAATTGTCGTCCTCATATGTTGTAGAGTCTCACAATTCAGTAATATATTGGTTAGGTGATCACATTTTCACTGCATGAAAAACAATAAAATAAGACACCTCATATTCATTAGTTTATAGTTGATCAACTGAAAAAATGTAATGAGGAGCAGAAATCCCATCGACATTAGCTGATGATTTATTTCATTTATATAACATCAGCACAAATGAGCTGTGGGATTGTACTACTTCTGTCAGCCATTTATTCCACAAAAAAGCAACTTTCAAGTATAGCACTCAGCGATGTTGATTATTCAAAGTTTTCTTGTTGTTTGTAATGAAGGAAGAAACCGGGTTGAAATCGTAAAACAAAAAACATGAAAGTAGTGTTTCAAAGACAACTCTTAAAACATGGATCAAGACAAACCAATCATGTGATCACTGATCTAAACCTTTGTATGGAACCAACTATTTTCCAACATGGAAAGTATGTAATTTTGTATGATGTTGTTTTATATCTGATGTACTGTTTGTAAATTTAGCTAATTGTATTGTTTTTAATTGTTTTGTTTGTTTTTTATATCTTCCTACTTGGAGTCTGCAGATGTAAATTAGTTATATAGCTAAATCTGGCCCAACAGTTGTATTTAGCATAGCATGGCCCCTGTTAAATAAACTACTAAATTAAACTAAACTTAACTAAACTAAACTAAAGGTTTCTTATGTGATGTCATGCAGGCCTAACATTTACCTGCACAGTCAGAATAAACTCTCAGTGGTTGGATATTGCTGCCTCTTGGACCAGGACACATTATGTAGTGTATTTGTAGGTGATATGAAGAGATTAGATTAATAAATCATGATATTGCAGCATGTAGTATATGGAGCTAAGCCCTAACAGACAGCAACTGGATGCTGATACATATTAAAGCAACTTTGGATAGTAAGTTTAGGGCCCTCACAGTCTCTCAGGTCTCTCTAACTAAAGAGGAAGTAACCTATCCAAAAACATGATCAGAAACTATGTTCATGTTATACATTATTACATTCTTAATATGTTTTTAAGTTTTTTATTATATTGTTCCAAAAGATTTAAGATACAACTTTTAATTTAGAGTACAGATAAGGCAAACAATGACATGGCACAGCACACCTGAGGTCAGAACTAAAAAAACAAAACAAGGAAGGAAGAGCGGGATCAAAACAAGCTCTTAATTGATTTAAAATATAACATTTACATGTTGTGACAAAGGTCTTAATTAATATGGACTGTATCTTTTCTGCTTGAGGCAACATGCCACCTGTTGTCCATGTTGTTGTGCATGAAGGATGAAGCAATCTGTTGCAATGTTTAATCTCTTGTGTCTGCGTTTTGGGGCCGTGCAGCAGCTTTCCCACTGGAGTTGAGCCACTGGGTAATAAAGTCCTGCTCACAACAGATGGGGACTTATTTATCTTCCACTGTTTTTCCCACTGTGTTATTATTGTGTATGTGTTATTTATTTCTGTTGTATTGCATCATTGTATATTTGAACTTACTGGGGCTACTTTATTGAAACTTTATCAAAGCCATGTTGTAGTAAAGCTATCATATATTTTTCAGTTGAAAGGTTCTTTCACAATTCTTCATAAACATTTGTTCAGAACTAAAGGTGATTATTTACTTGTATCTTATTCAAAACCACAGTCCCATACCTTTCTGGCCATTATTTACTCCCAACATGTTCTGCACCCTGTGAACATGCTGCTTCGCTCTCTGCAGAAACATTTTCATCTTTCTCTACCTGGCCTCATCTGGAGATTTTGTACCTATATTTTGTGTGTACCTTGTATTTTTCTACATACAGCTGTAAGCAACACAAATTTCTCCTTGGAGATGATAAAGGATATCTTATCTTCACCCCATCTTTGCCTGTAAAGGTGGAACAACACCTTTCAGGACTGCAGTCTTTCTTTTGTTGTGATCATTTTTTTCCCCCATGTAGCTTGGTAATGGCACAGGGTGCGCAACGCAAAAGAAATTGTCATGCAAAAAATATAAACTCCATGTAAATCAAAAACTCTAGGTACTCTCAAGTCAAGATGTATCAACATCTCTGTCCAGGGTCTTTACATTACCAAAACAACTCAACAAACAAAAGCAGCCTGTACCCTCCCACCCACCATATCCTATACACCTTAGCTTCAAAGTGAAAAAAACAAACAAACAAAAAAAACAAGCAGTCTTCTGATGACATGCTCTAAAAGGTCCTAGCTAGTGCCTCATCAGGCCTTAACTATAATTTTGTAAAAATATAAAATGATTGCAGTCTTTCTTTTTCTTCTGCTGTCAACTCTCTTCTGGAAATACCTAGCCTTTTATTAATTTATCTCCCCTTCATATCCACTTTATCAAGAATTGTTGTATTTTTGACAGTTCAATTTATACGGGGCTACTGGCTTTTTCATATTTTCTGATTGCTTGTTTGGCACAGAAGTTGCCATATAATTTCAATGAAGCTAAATTCGTCACCTTCAGCATGTTGATATTCTGTGCAGTCTGGATCACCTTTATCCCAGCGTATGTCAGTTCAATTTAACAAATGAAATACTGATAAAAATGTACAATTGCAGTTCACTCCACTTACGGATGTTGACCATATACTTTCAAAGATACCTACTTGATGTGAGTAACTCAACTGAAGCCTCATAATAGCTTTTGAACTTTCAAATGCATTTTTGCACTGACTGGGGACTGTGGATTTTGTCTCCATCACTTACAGTGTAATCCCAGTAAGGGATCTCTTCATCGCTATATGGACAGGTGGAGTGATTACAGCGACCATTAAAATTCAATGTACATATGAGCATGTGAGTATTATAATAAAGGATAGGTTCATAAGATTTCATGTCTGTCCTAAAACAATAATCAGGTGCCCAAATGAACAGTGAAATAAATTTTGCTCCCTGTAATCATCCCTCCTGTTCATACTGGCCATTATGAGATCCCCTAGCATAATACACTTACTATGTGAGTGATGGGGGAAAAAAATCCACAGCCCTCCATTCATGCAAAAATGTATTTAAATGTTTATTTGAAGCTAAAATGATACTTAAGTCGGCCAAATGAGTCAAATCAAGTCAATATCTTCCAAACTTTATGTCTTTTAGTGGCTAATTTCCTCTGTTTGTTATTGTCCTTCCAGTAAGACACAAAAAGGGAATTTGTTACACTAAAAAGACTGTAACTGTGGAAGATATCCACTTGATTTGACTAACTCAGATGGCTGAAACATCTTTTATCTTAAGATAAACTTTTAAATACAATTTTGCTTAAAATGAGGACTGTGGATTTTGTGCCCCATCACCTACAGGGCATTACAGCAAGCAAAACCTGCTTCAGTGTTCATATGGGCACCTGACTATTGTGTTCATTAATTGATTGATTAATGGGAGAATAACCAATGATTTAAACTACATACCTTGTACTATTTGAGCCCTTTTCACAAGTGCGTTATATTTGTCTCTCTCTTGTATGTATCTCTTTGTATCTCTTTTATCATATCTATTAAAAACTCATTAAAAGGTGGATGTATTTTAATCTGTATGTATGACTGAACTTTGACCGTAGGAGAGATATGAACATTATTAAAAATGATGTCTCTCACATTAAAAATATATCATAGATGGTAATAAAACAGTAACTAAAACAGTTTACAATATCTTTGAATGACAACATTTATTTGTGACTCCAATCATGCCTGTATAGAATTTGCCACCTTGAAAACATGGTGGTACTACAGTACTACTATTAGTAAAGGCTAATAATCTAAATATATATTGTTGCTGTTGGTGCTGGTGATTTCAAAATGTCAGTTTCAGTGATAAGGACATTTGTTGAAGCGACAGGAGCTGTATATATGAACAATGCTTTCTGACCCCACCACAAAAAAAACAACAATCATTTGAATACAAATAAAGATTTATTCACTGAAACAAATTCATATACATGAAGGAATACTATGCTACAAAAGGCTGGAGCACAGATTATATTTTGGTTATAAGAAAAACCCTGCTGCAAAATAGAAAATATACATTACAGGTGTTTGGACAACAGTTAATAACGTATATCATTATTGGATGTCTTTCCCATTATGTGTTTCTTAGTATTCTGTTCAGGCCTAAACAAAATTATGAAACATTTTGGCAGAAAAATGCAGATCAGAAGTCCATAACTGGAGGCTAGAATGGCAAATATCTCCACAGCAACACTGAACTTCCCAGGAGAGCTGACATATGCTGGGATAAAGGTGATCCAGACTGCACAGAATATCAACATGCTGAAGGTGATGAATTTAGCTTCATTGAAATTATCCGGCAACTTTCGTGCCAAAAAAGCAATCACAAAACATAAAATAGCCAGTAGTCCTATATATCCCAGGACAGCCCAGAAACCCACCGCTGAGCCAAGGTGACATTCTAAGATGATTCTGTCATTGTAGAGCAACAAATTCTTGAAAGGAAAAGGAGGGTTGATTGTTAGCCAAAGTATGCAAATCAAAACTTGTATGAGAGTGAACACCAGAACACTGAGTCTCTGCTGTGTAGGCCCAAACCATTTCATCACATGAGTACCTGGAAGTGTAGCTTTAAAGGCCATTAACACCACTACTGTTTTCCCAAGAACACAAGAGATACACAACACAAAGGTGATCCCGAATGCTGTGTGGCGCAGCATGCAGGACCACTCAGAGGGCCGACCTATGAAGGTCATAGAACACAGGAAACACAGAGTCAAGGAGAAGAGCAGCAGGAAGCTCAGCTCAGAGTTGTTGGCTCGTACTAGCGGGGTTTCTCTGTGACAGTAAAAGACTAACGTAGTGATCATAGTCAGAAAAACTCCCAGCAAGGAGAATATGGCTAACAGAGTTCCCAGGATTTCTTCATACGTCAAAAACTCTATTTCTTTGGGGATGCAGGCATCTCTGTGCTTGTTGGACCAGTACTCTGGCAGGCATTTCATACAGTGTATTGAATCTGCAAAATGATAAATAACAGAGAAGTGTGGAGTTAAAATCCATGTATGAATGTATGTAATTAGAAAACAACATTTCATGTTTTTAGTTCTTTTTTCTCATTTGTCATTATATGTAAGATGTTTAATTGCATTTCAAATAGCATATGTTTACTTACCTGTAAAATTACTGATCTCACCTGCTGGACACAGTATGCATTCATAACAGCATATTGGCCTTCCTTTCTGGAGGACCTTTCGAGTTCCTGGGCGACAGCTGTCACTGCAGACTGATGTAGGCACCTGCCACACACATGCAATTCATACCATATGTACAGTTAAATACACAAATGCAGGTCTGAACATCCGTATTAAGATTTCAGTAAATCAGTGAAATCACAGTTGAGAAGATTAAACCTCAGTCTTTGCTTTACCTCAGTCATCCCATTACCCCAGACAACTGGGATGTTATTCATGATAAACTGATGGCTCTCTGGCAGAGAAGCATCATAGATGCCAATTGTCACTCCTTCCATGGTTCCTTTGTTTGTCATTTGTAAATTTACTAGTTCATATCTTGCTGGTGAGTCTCCATTGCTGTCAAAATAAACTCTTTCCCCTTCCTGGGTGGTGAAATTCACAGTGCTGAGATATTGCAGGACCTAGGGAAAAGATTAAACATCAATTGAATGACAGATGCAGTTATCACACAACTGTCCCACTCAACCGGTGGTTCCTCACCTGCCATGGCTGAATGTTTTTGGTATCAGCACAGCTCCAATTGGAAAAGGGCCCTTTTCCCTCTTCGCATTTGAACAGGTTGTCAAGCGCATGGCCCACTGAGTATACTGACTTGTAGACATTATTAGTGAATCTCAGCTCAGACACATCAGTGAATTGTGATTCAACATTTTGCAAGCTCTCAAAGCCACTGCATGGCTTTCTTTGTGTGTTTGCAATTTGGTTCAAGGAGCAATCAAACGTGTTTTCCCAGAAATCTTTGACAAACTGACTGTCAGGGAACTGTGAAGGGTGGAGCTGCCTCAGGTGCTCCTCTAACCCAGGGATCTGAGCTCTGCTGACAGTAAAGCCTAGCGATCCCACCAGGATGCTGTGTCCCTCACTGTCAGTCAGAGAGTGATCTGTGATCCAGGCGTCACTGCCAACCATGTGCAGTCCTGTAATGTTCTGTCTGTACAACTCTCTTGCCAGCAACTTGATTTCTCGATGAGACATAAAAGCCATAATCACTTTAGAGGTGGCATGCTTAATGATCTCTATAATTCTCTGTAGACTATCAGGTGGATCTGATGATGAAAATGCCTCAGAATACTCAACGCATACTCCATATTCTTGTGCGGCTTGGATAAATGCAGTTATGCCATTGAAACCATATTCGTTATCCACAGCTATAGCTCCTATCCAGGTCCAACCAAGGTGCTTGACTAGCTTTGCCAGGGCTCTGCTCTGGTAGAAGTCACTGGGAATAGTTCTGAAAAAAGTCGGATACTCTTTTCTGTTGCTCAGACAGGCACAAGTGGCAAAATGGCTGATCTGTAATAAAAGAGACAAGCATATATATACATATTGCACAGTCTCTAGTTAGCATCACGTGGTAGTTATATTTTTGCAAAATATAGCAAAAACTGTGACATCCAGCAACATTTTACACTTTTTTTGCACTGACTTACCACAGGTATGTGAAAACTTCCAACAACTGGTGCAAATGCAATAGTTGGTCTTGATCCTGAATGTCCCAAGATAGCTTGCACTGTCTCACTTTCAGTGCAGTTGTCATCACTGATTTCTCTCTTTAGTCCACTCACCAGTGCTAGTGCAGCTCTCAGTATGTCCATTGTTCCACAGGCATCATAGATCTTGTAGCCAAGTTTGACATTAGATAGCATGTCAGGATTCTCGTTGATCTCATTTATAGCAAATATCATTGCTTGAGCAAATTTGAATTCTCTAAAATTGAAGCTGGGATGGTGAAAGATACAAAAATCATATACCTTCATTCAGGTTATGTGTCAAATCCAAACAATTTATGCATAATTATTAAAAATAGATTAAGTATATGTAAGTCTAAATTATAAGTAATACATACTTCTTACACTTTCGTAGTTCTGGGATTGTCTGAAATGTGTTAACTACATAATCCTGCCCTGTGCGGAATGAAAAAATGCCACCGAGAACAAGGTCGCCATGCTGGGCCAGTTCAGGTGGGTGTGCTGAACCTTGCAGCTTGCACACAGACTCTCCCTTCCCCATTAGCAGAACAAAGAGGACCAGCCAGAACAATGACATACTCTACCTCTGCTCTGCAGGCCAGGCCAACTATCTCTGCAATTCATGGCAGGGCTTTATACACCATCAACAACAAGGGTGAAGTTGTCATGGTTGAGCTAAAGCCTCAGGAGACCAGAGGAAACCAAACAAGTTAGGCCAAAGATGTTTTTGTCTGTCAAAATGTAGATTTTATTCTTTAATAACGATTCTACAAAGAGCACTAAATGAGAAATCAGAAAGGAAAAGTTGAGAAAAGGCTTTCCATTTCTATTTCTTCATCATGTGCCTTTTTTAAAAAATGTAATTACATTGTATAATGTTGTTATTTCCATGTACTATGTCACAAATGATATACAGCAAAAATTATATGAAAATGATACACTACTGTACTCTACTTCTGTAGTATTGTACTACTGAGGTACAACGAAGATAGAGCTCTACATAATTGTCTGGATAACAAATTCTTATGTAAAAATAAAGAAATAGAAAGATAGAAATATGTGTATGCGACCATATTATATTCAGTCTTCAGAATGATTTTGGTGCACCTTTACCCATCATATTCTTTTTTGTGTTCTTCTCTGGTTTCAATAAAATTATATAACATTTTGGGATAAATATACAAATGAGCAATCCAAAACTGGAGGCCAGAATAGCAAATATCTCCACAGCAACACTGAACTTCCCAGGAGAGCTGACATAAGCTGGGATGAAGGTGATCCAGACCGCACAAAATATCAGCATGCTGAAAGTGATATATTTGGCCTCGTTAAAATTATCAGGTAGTTTCCGTGCCAGAAAAGCAAAAAAGAAACATAACATGGCCAGAAGTCCTATATAGCCGATCACAGACCAAAAGCCCACAGCTGAACCCAGAGCACACTCTAAGATGATTTTATCTTTAAATTCTTTAAAATTCTTAAAAGGAAAAGGAGGAGAAATTGTTAACCAGAGGATACATATGACAACCTGTATGAGAGTGAAAGCCAGAACACTGAGTCTCTGCTGTACAGGCCCAAACCATTTCATCATATTACTGCCAGGGAGTGTAGCCCTGAAGGCCATTAACACTACCATTGTTTTCCCAAGAACACAAGAGATGCAGAGCACAAAGGTGATGCCGAACGCTGTGTGGCGCAGCATGCAGGACCACTCAGACGGCTGACCTATGAAGGTCAGAGAACACAGGAAACACAGAGTCAAGGAGAAGAGCAGCAGGAAGCTCAGCTCAGAGTTGTTGGCTCTGACAATGGGAGTTTTCCTGTATCTGAAGAAAATGAACGCCACAGCAGCAGTCATGCATGTTCCAAATAAGGACGCCGCAGTGAGCAGCGCTCCCATAATCTCTTCATATGACAGAAACTCTGCGTCTTTCCTTACACAGGCATCTCTTATCTCATTTGACCAGAATTCAGGGTGACATCGCACACAGGTGATAGAATCTGAAAATGAATATTGAAGCAGGTGTTACACTCGCAGTCTTTTTATCTATGTTTCTATGTTGCCTCTACTCTGCTCATACAAGACAGATGCTACATGATTAACAGAAAATAGATGCATTTATGACAGCTACATGGCATAATCAAGAATCCTCCAGTCATTAAAGAATATTATGTTGGTTAAATTATCAGAATTATCATTTTTGTGGGTGTTTTGTTTTCTTGTACTTTGCCTTCTTGACATTTACTGTATAGTGTGTTTTTTTCATATAATCAATGCTTTAAGCACCACAAACAGAATTCTGTTCACCTTTGATTTCAATTTTAGCTCCAATTATATTAAAAGCCTGGCAGGTCAAACTGAAACTAACTTGGGTGAAGTGACCCTTCCATAATCATTATATTGATTTTTTGAATAGCGCCATTGCAATGTTAATCTAAGAAAGTGATTTATAATTTATCAATTAAGATTGATTTGATTATAGTCAACCAATTAGAGGTAGATAATTCTTTTGATTGTTAGTTAAGCACATATTCTTAATTCTACTTTGTGTAGGATTTGAAAATATCTTCTAAAACACACCACAGCTGACAATGCACACAAACAATGACAATGGTGGAAAATACAGAAACGAATAAAGTACTTGAATAACTTGAATTATCACATTTTTTTACAAACAAAAACACATGCCATCAAAATGTTTTTAAATACACAAGAATCACATAAACTCTGATTTTTATTTCTAAGACTGTGCCTAATTTATGTAGATCATATAGTAAGACTGCTATATTAATATTTATTATATATTTGATATGTTTCATGCATTTATGTTGGTTTGACATAATTTTGATAAAACAGACAACATAATGATTACATAACCTCCCATGAACTCAGAATACAAAGAACAGAATACAAAAGAATGCCATTTCTTAAAATTGGCACATGAACATGAAAATCAAAAAATAATCTGATTCATGGCCAACATCAATTGCTAAAAAAGTCTGCTTCATTTATATTACTAGAGTACCTGTACTGTTGCTGAATTCTCCCTCTGCACACCTTATACAGTCATAGCAGCAGACAGGCTTTCCTTTCTGGAGAACTTTGCGTGTTCCTGGGGGACATTTCTCACTGCAAACTGACAAAGGCACCTGCATGAACAAAAAGCAATGCTGTGTTTAAAAGCCACAATTATTAATGCTAAATCTAACATTATACAGTGTTAAAGAAATCACATGGCTGCTCACCTGGTATGAGTTCTTTGCCCAAATTAAAGATTTATTTTCCAGATTTAACTGTTTGTCTGCAGGTAAAGATGCATCATGAAGACCAACTGTCACAAAGTCCACAAGGCCATTTTCTGTTGGCTGCCAGTTTATAATTTCATACTTTGCCGCTGGGTCTCCATTCTCATTGAAGTAAACCTCATATCCTTCCTTAGTTTTGAATTGAATCTTTCTTATGTGCTGTAAAATCTAAGGAGATATGTATTCATGTAGTTCATAGTTCATTTCTTGATGATGTGACTTCATGTAAAAAGTATAATTTCAGTCTTTGATGCTGTATTCACCTTTAATGGATCTAGCTGCACCTTGTCATCACATGTTTTGTTACAGCCAAGAACACTATGGAGTGCATGAGCCACAGCATACACTCCTTTATAGACATTGTTAAAAATAGGCATAAGTGACATATCAGTGAAACTGTTGTGCACTCCAGTCAGATCTTCATTTCCGGTACATTCTCTCTGATTATCTGTTGATGACTTTGTCTGTTTGAACTCACAGCTAAATAATGTCTCCCAGAACTCTGTAAACATTTCATTACTAGATGTATTGAGTGGCTTCACATCCAACATGAACTCTTTCATGCCGCTGACTTGTGCTTTAGGGATGGACAAGCCTATGGCACCATCCAGAATGTGATGCCTATCCATAGCTGCAGTTTGGGAATCAAAGATCCAGCCCTCTGTACCAACCCACTGGTACCCAGTCAAGTTATGGTAAGGCAATTCATGTATCAGTACATCCATATCCATGTGAGAGAGAAAAGCAACAATCACCTTGGAAGTGGAAGCCTTGATAATGTTAATTATTCTTTGTATTTTGTCTGGTGGATCTGTTCTAAAGAAGGATACAGAGTACTCCAGACAGATGCCCAGCTGCTGGGCAGTTTCTGTGAAAGTGGCCATGCCATTATTGCCATAATCATCATTTGTTCTAATTGCTCCTACCCAAGTCCAACCAAAGTGCTTGACCAGCTGGGCCAGGGCTCTGCTCTGGTAGTAATCACTGGGTATTGTTCTTAGGAAAGATGGGTACTTGACTTTATCACTGAGACAAGCACAGGTGGCAAAATGACTGATCTAGAGGGAAGAAAGAAATCATTCTTTCAAGTTCCAAGATACAGATTTAAAATATAAAATGTTTACACATGCACCACAAACAACATTTTCTCTGTGTAGGAAAAAATATGATTTTCATTTTTTCCAGTCCTACCTACCAGTGGGATATAAAAGGGTCCGATGACAGTGGCTATAGCCATGCAAGGAGATGAAGAGGTCTCTCCCATAATGGCCTGCACTTGGGCAGGTCTGGTACAAGGTGCCTCTGAGAGTACAGATGTATCTCCGTTACCATTAGCCAAGGCCAGTGCAACCCTCACCCCTCTAGCAATTGAGCCACAGGCATCATAGATCTTATAGCCCAGCGAGATGCCAGGCAAAAGGTCTGTGTTGTTGTTAATCTCTTCTATGGCAAAGAGCATAGCCTGGGCGAACTGGAATCCTCTGAAATTCAAACTTTACAGAGATGGTTATAAATAGTTGTCATTATAACAAGTGTGTGCACGAAATTGAAATAACAGCTTAGTAGATGAAAGCATTTGACAGTGTTAATACAGCAAAGAATATCAGTTGATAACAATTTTGTTTTTGTGTCCTCTTAGATATTTTAAATCTACTCATGCCAAACACATTTCTATGGCATCATATACCTGGTGCACTGCAGTGGCAGTGGTTTGTGCATGTAGGTATTCTGTCTGTCTTTCCAACTGCTGTGGAAAGAAAAGATTCCCCCCAACATAATGTCTCCATCCTTAGACAGCTGGGGCTCCTCAGGATCTCCTCTGTGCCTGCAAACCGGCTCCTCAGCTTGAGAGAAAGACACCACCAACAACAGCTGTAAGAGTGCCCAACCCTGCTCTGGCCACCTCTGTGTAGAAGTCATTCTGTAAACCACTGAGTGACATCACATGTACCTTAAGTCAAAATCTTGCACTGGTATTTATACATTTTAGAGAGGCATAAAAAATAATAACAGACCTGTGATGTGTCATCTCCATGGACCTACAGGGTGGGGCGGGAGGTACACAAATGGAAAAAAGGGTTTTGGGCTGTGGCCTATTTTGAATATCTTTACTTTATATGTTATCAGACTAGGATATTCAGTTGTATTGTACAAAACATTTCCTTTTTTAACAGTAACATTTGTGCAATGCCTTTTATGGTAACACTTTACAATAAGGTTCACCAAATTTTGGGTAGTTACCAGGGAACAAATGAGGAACTAACTGCTAGTAAACCATTAGTTAATGGGCAGTTCTTGAGTAACTCCTAATCAAAACTTCATAGAGTAGCTAATCATTAGTTAATGATTAGTTAATTGAGAAACCAGTGAAGAATGAATCAGGAACGACCTGATAATTGATTAATCGTTGACAAGAACTTCCCTTTTTGTGCCCCCCTCTAGTAAAGTGGCAGATAATACTGAGAAGTTATGAAGTTATTCCTCATTACTTCAAGCCATTGCTTACCCCCAATGTAAAGTATCAAAACTAACAAGTAACTACTGTTTTTTACATTAAATGCAAAGCTTACTTGTAGGCATGTTATGATATATTGATACGTATATTTCTTATTTAGTTTATTTAGTTAAGAACATTCAATAAATCTTTTCTCCATTAGTGAAACCATAGGCAGCTGCGGGTCCTTCAGTCAGTCCTCCCACCTTGATTTCACCAACTTTCTTAAGCAGCATCAGCTCTTCAACATTGAAGCAATGGTAGTCTCTTGCAACTGGAAAATGTAATTTTACCCAACATGATTGATTGATATGATAGGTTTTACTCTTTATTGACAATTCTACAAAGTGCACTAAATGAAAAATCAGAAAAGAAAAGATGAGAAAAGGCTTTCCATTTCTATTTCTTCATCATGTGCAATTATTTTGTATTTAATTACATTTTATATATTTCCATATGATATGTCACAAGTTATGTAATTATATACAGCAGACTACTCTACTTTACTTTATTTCTGTAGTATTGTATGACTGCAGTACAATAAAAACAGAGGTCTACTTGTCTGAATAACAAATTATGTAAAAAAAATATATAGCAACACTGGAATTATGTGTATGTCATTATATTATATTCAGTCTTCAGAATGATTTTGGTACACCTTTACCCATCATATTCTTCTTTGTATTCTTCTCTGGTTTCAATAAAATTATGTAACATTTTGGAATAAATATACAAATGAGCAATCCAAAACTGGAGGCCAGAATAGCAAATATCTCCACAGCAACACTGAACTTCCCAGGAGAGCTGACATAAGCTGGGATGAAGGTGATCCAGACCGCACAAAATATCAGCATGCTGAAAGTGATAAATTTGGCTTCGTTAAAATTATCAGGTAGTTTCCGTGCCAGAAAAGCAAGAATGAAACATAACATGGCCAGAAGTCCTATATAGCCGATCACAGACCAAAAGCCTACAGCTGAACCCAGAGCACACTCTAAGATGATTTTATCTTTAAATTCTTTAAAATTCTTAAAAGGAAAAGGAGGAGAAATTGTTAACCAGAGGATACATATGACAACCTGTATGAGAGTGAAAGCCAGAACACTGAGTCTCTGCTGTACAGGCCCAAACCATTTCATCATATTACTGCCAGGGAGTGTAGCCCTGAAGGCCATTAACACTACTATCGTTTTCCCAAGAACACAAGAGATGCAGAGCACAAAGGTGATGCCGAACGCTGTGTGGCGCAGCATGCAGGACCACTCAGACGGCTGACCTATGAAGGTCAGAGAACACAGGAAACACAGAGTCAAGGAGAAGAGCAGCAGGAAGCTCAGCTCAGAGTTGTTGGCTCTGACAATGGGAGTTTTCCTGTATCTGAAGAAAATGAACGCCACAGCAGCAGTCATGCATGTTCCAAATAAGGACGCCGCAGTGAGCAGCGCTCCCATAATCTCTTCATATGATAGAAACTCTGCGTCCTTCTTTACACAGGCATCTCTTCTCTCATTTGACCAGAATTCAGGGTGACAACGCACACAGGTGATAGAATCTGAAAATGAATATTGAAGCAGGTGTTACACTTGCAGTAATAAAGAATCCTACAGTCCTCAAAAATATTTACTTAGTTAAATTATCAAAAGTATTATATATTTGTTTGTTTGCTCTTTGTATTCTACTTTCTTGATATATACTATATCTTGTGTTTTTTTCATATCATCAGTGATTTGAGCACCACAAGCAGATTTGCTTTCACCTACATTTATTAGAGCTTTAGCTCCAATTATATTAAAAGCCTGGCAGGTCAAACTGAAACAAATTTGGGTGAAGTGACCCTTTCATAGTCATCATATTGATTTTTTGAGTAGCACCATTACAATGTTAATTTAAGAAAGTGCTTTATAATGAATGAATTAAAATTGATTTGATTATTATCAACCAGTTAGAAGTAGATAATTCTTTACGTTGTTAGTTAAACACATATTCTTAATTCTCCTTTGTGTAGGATTTGACAGTATCTTCTAACGCACACCGCAGCTGACAATGCACACAAACAATGACAATGGCTGAAAATAAAAAATATACAATTTGGATTATCACATTTGTCTACAACATGACACACATGAATCACAAGAATCACATGAATTCTACACACGGGGGCTTTAACTTTGATTTTTATTTCTCAGACTGTGCCTAATTTATGAAGATCATATAGTAAGACTGCTATATTAATATTTATTATATATTTGATATGTTTCATGCATTTATGTTGGTTTGACATAATTTTAATAAAAAAGACAACATAATGATTACATAACCTCCCATGAACTCAGAATACAAAAAACAGAATACAAAAGAATGCAATTTCTTAAAACTGGCACATGAACATGAAAATCAAAAAATAATCTGATTCATGGCCAACATCAATTTCTAAAAAAGTCTGCTTCATTTATATTACTAGAGTACCTGTACTGTTGCTGAATTCTCCCTCTGCACACCTTATACAGTCATAGCAGCAGACAGGTTTTCCTTTCTGGAGAACTTTGCGTGTTCCTGGGGGACACTTCTCACTGCAAACTGACAAAGGCACCTGCATGAACAAAAAGCAATGCTGTGTTTCAAAGCCACAACTATTAATACTAAATCTAACATTATACAGTGTTAAAGAAATCACATGGCTGCTCACCTGGTATGAGTTCTTTGCCCAAATTAAAGATTTATTTTGCAGATTTAACTGTTTGTCTGCAGGTAAAGATGCATCATGAAGACCAACTGTCACAAAGTCCACAAGGCCATTTTCTGTTGGCTGCCAGTTTATAATTTCATACTTTGCCGCTGGGTCTCCATTCTCATTGAAGTAAACCTCATCTCCTTCCTTAGTTTTGAATTGAATCTTTCTTATGTGCTGTAAAATCTAAGGAGATATGCATTCATGTAGTTCATAGTTCATTTCTTGATGATGTGACTTCATGTAAAAAGTATAATTTCAGTCTTTGATGCTGTATTCACCTTTAATGGATCTAGTTGCACCTTGTCATCACATGTTTTGTTACAGCCAAGAACACTATGAAGTGCATGAGCCACAGCATACACTCCTTTATAGACATTGTTAAAAATAGGCATAAGTGACATATCAGTGAAACTGTTATGCACTCCAGTCAGATCTTCATTTCCAGTACATTCTCTCTGATTCCCTGTTGATGACTTTGTCTGCTTGAACTTACAGTTAAATAATGTCTCCCAGAACTCTGTAAATATTTCATTACTAGATGTATTAAATGGCTTCACATCCAACATGAACTCTTTCATGCCGCTGACTTGTGCTTTAGGGATGGACAAGCCTATGGCACCATCCAGAATGTGATGCCTATCCATAGCTGCTGTTTGGGAATCAAAGATCCAGCTCTCGCTGCCAACCCACTGGTACCCAGTCAAGTTATGGTAGGACAATTCATGTATCAGTACATCCATATCCATGTGAGAGAGAAAAGCCACAATCACCTTGGAAGTGGAAGCCTTGATAATGTTAATTATCTTTTGTATTTTGTCTGGTGGATCTGTTCTAAAGAAGGATACAGAGTACTCCAGACAGATGCCCAGCTGCTGGGCAGTTTCTGTGAAAGTGGCCATGCCATTATTGCCATAATCATCATTTGTTCTAATTGCTCCTACCCAAGTCCAACCAAAGTGCTTGACCAGCTGGGCCAGGGCTCTGCTCTGGTAGTAATCACTGGGTATTGTTCTTAGGAAAGATGGGTACTTGACTTTATCACTGAGACAAGCACAGGTGGCAAAATGACTGATCTAGAGGAAAGAAAGAAATCATTCTTTCAAGTTCCAAGATACAGATTTAAAATATAAAATGTTTACACATGCACCACAAACAACATTTTCTCTGTGTAGGAAAAAATATGATTTTCATTTTTTCCAGTCCTACTCACCAGTGGGATATAAAAGGGTCCGATGACAGTGGCTATAGCCATGCAAGGAGATGAAGAGGTCTCTCCCATAATGGCCTGCACTTGGGCAGGTCTGGTACAAGGTGCCTCTGAGAGTACAGATGTATCTCCGTTACCATTAGCCAAGGCCAGTGCAACCCTCACCCCTCTAGCAATTGAGCCACAGGTATCATAGATCTTATAGCCCAGCAAGATGCCAGGCAAAAGGTCTGTGTTGTTGTTAATCTCTTCTATGGCAAAGAGCATAGCCTGGGCGAACTGGAATCCTCTGAAATTCAAACTTTACAGAAATGGTTATAAATAGTTGTCATTATAACAAGTGTGTGCACGAAATTGAAACAACAGGTTAGTAGATGAAAGCATTTGACAGTGTTAATACAGCAGAAAATATGAGTTGATAACCGTTTTGTTTTTGTATCCTCTTAGATATTTTAAATCTACTCATGCCAAACACATTTCTATGGCATTATTTACCTGGTGCACTGCAGTGGAAGTGGTTTGTGCATGTAGGTATTCTGTCTGTCTTTCCAACTGCTGTGGAAAGAAAAGATTCCCCCCAACATAATGTCTCCATCCTTAGACAGCTGGGGCTTCTCAGGATCTCCTCTGTGCCTGCAAACCAGCTCCTCAGCCTGAGAGAAAGACACCACCAACAACAGCTGTAAAAGTGCCCAACACTGCTCTGGCCACCTCTGTGTGAAAGTCATTCCGTAAACCACTGGATGGCATCAAATGTACCTTAATGTAAATCAAAATCTTGCACTGGTATTTATACATTTTAGAGAGGCATAAAAAATAATAATAGACCTGTGATGTTTCATCTCCATGGACTTACAAGGTGGGGCACATGGAGGGAGGTACACAAATGATAAAAGGTTAGTAGGCTGTAGCCTATTTTGAATACCATTACTTTATCAGAAAAAAATATTCAATTGTTCTGTACAAAACATTTCCTTTTTCAACAATAACATTTTTGCAATGCAATTTGTACTTGAATTTACACTGAATTCATTTTCTCGAAAAATTATGCAGGATAAACATGATGTAAACAGGTTTGTTGAACCTGAATTGGCTACTTGGGGGCAGCACAATGAGCTGTATACATAAAGATGTTGTTGTTACCAAAAAGTAGCTTATTTAAGCATCAAGCAGAGACAGACCAACTTTAGCATTCATTTGGCGTTTTGTTTGTATCCACCTGATGAATTTAAGTCTAAAATTCACTCTCCTTTTACATCTGTTTTGGTCTCAACCAACTCCAGAGGGAAATGTCTGTTTTTTTAAGCTGCTAACTGCTCCACTATGTTCACCTACTTGTTGCTAAAATTGTCTGTCTAACATTTGTCAGCTAGGTTAGATATTATATATATATATATATATATATATGTGTGTGTGTGTGTGTGTATGTGTGTATGTATATGTATGTATATGTATATGTATATGTATATGTATATATATATACTTTTTTTTAAAAATGAAAACAGCTGCCCACTGCTGCTGAGAACAAGTGAGACTGAATCAAAGAATCAAAACAGTAAAGCTGCAGCAATAATGAGGTAAAAGGTAAAAGCTCCACAGAGCTGAGGGGAGGGAAGGAAAATCCAGTTATGGATGTTAATTTTAATTCTCTACAAACATGTTACTGTATAAGGAAAGAGAAGTCTCGAATATTGAAATAGGCCATGAGGCAGTTGGAACTTTTAAAACCCTCAATTCAGATCCAGCCATCCACTTGGTATTCACAATGAGCACCTCTTCACTTCACTTCACTTGTAGCACCTCTTTGTGTTTTATTTTATGGACATCAGGTTATACACAGGTTAGCCAGTGCTCATCTTTTTTGCCTTAAATAAAGGGAAAAGGGTATGCTTTGCATACCTTCTGGTAAAAAAAAGAGATTAAGACCTCTCCCTCCTTATTTGTCTACTCCCTACAGGACAATTTCATAATTATTTTATAACCCTAATCCTGCACACAGTAGAAGTGCCTTTTTTTTCTTTTTATTCTCACACCACTTTCTAGTGGGCCTTGTGTGGCTCTACTGTTGGTGCTACAGACAAATCAGTATTCAGATGGGTCTCTTGGGCTCTGTGTATCAAATAAGTATAGCTTTTAAATAGTAGTGAGTAGCTTTTAAATCATCAGATGTAGTTATAAAATCGTAAAAGCATTGATAAAATTCCCCCAAAACAATACTTTATTTCCCACACTACTGGCTGATTTGAGGTGCTCATTAGTGAGGTGACACTGAAACTGAACTATCTGACACCAGTCTCCGGTTGTGAATGTTTACAGCATACAGAAGAGGTTTTAAATTATAGTCTTTTTCGAGAGGTTTTCAAGCCTCAGTGTAGTTCATATTATAACTGAATAGTATAGAGAGGCCCAACTACCATGACCTACAGACGCTGTGCAGTGTGTTGTACTGTTGTTTTCAGCAAAGGTGGTCAAGTCAAGTCAATTTTATTTATATAACCCATTATATAACCAATATCACAAATCAGAAATTTGCCTCAGGGGGCTTTATAATTTGTACAGCAATACAACCTCCTTTATCCTCAGACCCTTGATTTAAATGAGGAAAAAAAAAAGAGGTGTACAGAATAGAACACAAATTACAGAATATAGCATTGAACAGGATAACAAAATTAAATAAATTTTGAATGGATTTACAATATAAATGAAGAATGTGATGAAAAGGACACCAAGCAGCTTCCAGGTGCCACCAGAACAGAGCAGGACTGGAGCAACGTGACCTCAATCAACATGCAGACCTGGCAGGAGGACAGACTACACATGCACACAGGGAAGACTCACATCACATCATTCACATACATGGGAGAAGATACAAGAAAAGACATTATTCACACAGGAGAGAGAGAAGGATAAAGACATTATTCGGAGAGAGAGACATGTGTGAGACTGAACTCCTGCGGGACAGGAGGACAAAATAGGGAGACAAAGGGAGAGAAGAGGGAGGGGCACACAGTTCGGACCCTCATGTGCTTGTGAAACAAACAAACAGAAGGTTTGAGATGTAATGGTTATCAGAACAGTTGCAATAATCAATAATCTCATTGGTAGGACAGCGCTTAGTAAATTAATTGAGACAGAAACCAATCCACCGTACAGTGCAAAGTCATGCATTCAATTAAAGGCAGCTAATTGTAGATTAAGGCAAAATGATGAGTTTTAAGTTTAGATTCAGTTAAGGACTCAACAGACTTGGACGTCTGACGTCAGCAAGGAAGTTATTCCATAAGAACAGGGTCTGATAGGAAAAGGCCCTGCCATCCGCTGACTTATTTTTAACTTTAGGTAAACACAGGAGCCCTGCATGTTGAGAGCAGAGAGCCTGAGATAGAATATAAGGTTTAAGTAGATCAGACGGGTATGATGGGGCCCATTTTAGATTTTATAAGTCAGCAGAAACATCTTAACCTTAACACCTTTTGAACCATCTGAAGACTTTTAGTACTAGCATGTGGTATTCCTGAAAACAGAACATTACAGTAACCAATTGTGGATGAAACAAATGCATGATTTACGATCTCTGTGTCAGCCATGGACAGGGAAGACCGAATTATAGCTATGTTACGTAAGTAGAAAAAGACAGTCTTTGTGATTTCTTTAATGTACTTATCAAAGGAGAGGCTGGGATCAAACATAACACCAAGATTCTTTTTGTTTGTGAAACCACACAGTTGTCGAGTGTTGCTGTTACTTGATCAAACTGGTTTCTGTGTCTAGCAGGGCCAACAACCAGCATTTCAGTTTTATCTGTATTTAGAAACAGGAAATTTAGTGACACCCAATTTTTCACAGCAGCTAAGCAGGCCCTGTAATTTGTGTATGATCATCAGCCCTTATAGGCACATGCAGCTGAATACCATCCGCAGAGCAATGGAAATTTATTGAATGACAACCTATAATCTGGCCATGAGGCAAAATAAAAAGAGAGAAAAGCAGAGGGCCAAGAACCGAGCCCTGATGTACTTCATATTTAACATCACATCATTTACATGTAGTATTATTATTATAGCAGACACACTGTGTTCTTTCAGATAAGTAGGATTTAAGCCAAGAGAGGGCTAGGCCAGATACACCAAAAATATTTATTAGGGGCTAGTTTATGTGAGGTCCAATTAGGGATTTGTGCTTTCTTGATACCTTAAATCATGAAATCACTTGATTTGACTGATGCATTGTGAAATGATAACACTCGTGTACTACATAACAATTTTGTGTCTTTATATGATTTAGTAGAGTATATATGTACAGTTTTGTAATGTACTGTGAAGGTACTAAGGAGTTAATAGACATTTTCAAAACAACACAAAAAAGAGTGCACATCTTATGTAATATTTGAATTTTATTTCAGTCTTATTAATACATATTGTATAAATGCAAAGATATATTCTTTTAAAGATTAAATAACAATTTGTATAGAAAGCACAGCTGCAGTTTTTGTTTGTGCTCATGTTTTTATTTAGTTTATGAAATACATTTTCAAGTCATCTGAGTTGTTGATATGCAGACAGCATAGGGAGATTTATGTATTTTCCATTCAAGTTGGAGATCATTCTTTTTCTGTCAAATAAATTGGTGTAGTTACAGCATGATCATACTTTAAGTATTGAAGTATAAACTAATTAAAGTCGTAGAATATGTATAATTACATTAAATACAAAATATATTACTGTTATTTAACTAATTGCTCAAAGGGCTCTCTGAGTTGCTTTACCCATCAAATGTTTCTTTGTGTTGTTCTCAGGTTTCAATAAAATTATATAGCACTTCGGCAAAAAAATACAAAATAACATTCCATAACTTGAAGCCAGAATAGCAAATATCTCCACAGCTACGGTGAACTTCCCAGGAGAGCTGACATAAGCTGGGATAAATGTGATCCAGACTGCACAGAATATCAGCATGCTGAAGGTGATGAATTTAGCTTCATTGAAATTATCAGGTAACTTTCGGGCCAAAAAAGCAAGAATAAAACATAAGATGGCTAAGAGTCCTATGTATCCTAACACAGCCCAGAAACCTACTGGTGATCCCAAGGCACATTCGAGAATAATCTTCTCCTTATAGTGTTTCATGTTTTTAAAAGGAAAGGGAGGGTTGATTGTCAACCAAAGTATGCAAATTAAAACCTGTATAAGAGTAAACGCCAGAACACTGAGTCTCTGCTGTGCAGGCCCAAACCATTTTATCATATTACTAGCTGGAAGTGTGGCTTTAAAGGCCATTAACACTACTATAGTTTTTCCAAGAACACATGAGATACAGAGCACAAAGGTGATGCCGAATGCTGTGTGGCGCAGCATGCAGGACCATACAGAGGGCCGGCCTATAAAGGTCAGAGAACACAGGAAACACAGAGTCAAGGAGAAGAGCAGCAGGAAGCTCAGCTCAGAGTTGTTGGCTCTGACTATGGGAGTTTGCCGGTAATGGAAAAATATCAGGGCTATAGTCACCGCCAGGCAGGCCCCAAAAACAGAAAAGGTGACCAACAGTATACCCATCAGTTCTCTGAAGGTGAGAAACTCAATAGCTTTCAAGTCACAGTTATTCCTCTCTTCGTTGGACTTGTATTCAGGAGGGCATTTGTCACATTTCACTGCATCTGAAAGCATAAATATGTTTAGGCTGTACAGCACACACATCTTCAGATACACCAGTAAAGTGCTGGCTGTGATTTTGCCCAACAGAAACATGATGAGTGCTAGAGTAAAGGCTAGGAACCCTGCTGTCTCACTTGTACTGTTGCTGAACTCCCCATCAGCACAGGTGATGCAATCAAAACAGCAGATAGGCTTGCCCTTAACAAAAGCCCGACGGGTCCCCGGCAAACAGCTCTCACTGCAAACAGACCTCGGCACCTGCATCACAGTGATAAATTCATTCATAATAATTTCCAGACACATGCATAATAATACTAATAATGATGCATTAGGAAATGTATTCATTACTTTTTGAAATCTTTACTTAAAAATCAAGATAAGAATTAAAAATGTTCAATCACTAACAGCTTATTAAAATTGCCTGCTGAGAATATCTATATTGACTTACTTTTGGATTCTCGCCTGCCCAGATGGCTTCCACACCTGCCTTCATCTCAAACTGCTGACCCTCAGGCCGGGACGCATCATAGTAACCAATGGTTTCAAAGAGTATATAACCTGTCTCATCCATCTGCCAGTTAACCAGCGCATAACGTGCCACAGGGTCACCCATTTCATCAAAGAACACATTTTCACCAATCTTAGTGGTGAAATTGACCTGGTTTAGGTAATGCAGAACCTGCAGGGAAACAGTGATGTTCTTATTTAACTTGATCATGATAAACATAGAGTTTTGATTTTTGAACATCTTCATGTACTTATGGTTACCTGCCATGGTTTCACATTTTCTCTATCTGCACAAGAATAGTTCTCAAAAGGTCCCTGTCCATCTTGGCAGGTAAATAGCATGTGCAGAGCATGAGCTAAAGCATATGTGGCCTTGTAAACATTATTCAGCAGACTGGAATCTGAGACATCTGTGAAGCGTGAGTTTGTGTCCCATAGAGACTCCTTCCCAGTGCAGGCTGCGACTGAATCCTGAGCGTGGGGAGTCAGGGTGCAGCTGAACACCATCTCCCACAACTCCACTAGTCCCTGGTTCCCTGGCGTGGTGGAGGGCCTGCTGTTAGCCAGGAACTCCTGCAGGCCAGGGATGTGAGCATTGAGCGCTGCAAAGCCCACTGCCCCCTGGACCACAGCATAGTTTACAGGAGAGGCAATATAACGATAAGTGATCCACCCTTCACTGCCCACCCACTGCAGGCCTGTCACGTTCTGAGCATAAAGCTCTTTGATCAGAATATCAAGATCTGTGCCATCAGCAAATGCCACAATTACCTTAGAAGTGGATTTCTTTATAATGTCCACCACTTCTAAGAACCACTTCCTTGGATCAGTTCTGTAAATAGCGACCGAGTACTCAACACAAACGCCTTCCTTTTGAGCTGCATCCAGGAAAGTGGCCATACCACCATTCCCATAGTCACTATTGGTTCTGATAGCCCCTACCCATGTCCAGCCAAAGTGTTTTACCAGCTTTGCCAGTGCTTTACTTTGGTAAATGTCACTAGGTATAGTTCTGAAGAAAGAAGGATAGTCTCTTCTGTTGCTAAGACATGCACAAGTGGCTGAATGACTGATCTGAAACAAAAGAGGAAAATACATTTGAGGACAGACGTCTTCAGTGCCCCAATATAAAGCAAGTCATCAAGGTAATACAGATTTTTCACATCACATTAGTTCTCGTTCAACAAAGCAAATTAACTTGACAGTTCATGTGTGCTCATAGCATGCTCACTCACCACAGGTATATGAAAGGGTCCCATGGTGCGTGCAATACCTATTGTGGAGGTGGATGTAGTTTCCCCTATGACAGCGTGCACAGTGGAGATTTTGTCACAGCTGTCTTTCCCACTCTCATACCCATTCATCAGGTTTAACGATGCTCTGATGGACAGAGGGATACTAGGGCAGGAGTCAAAGATCCTGTAGCCCAGCATCACCCCTGGCAGCAGCTCCGAGCTGTTGTTGATCTCCTCTATGGCAAACATCATAGTGTAAGCGTACTGAAGTTCTCCTGGGTCCAGCCTGAAGAGAGTAGAGATAACAAAGTGGAGAATTTGCGAAAGGTTGAAAATTTGACACATACAAAACACATTTATGTCCAAAACATGCATAAAGTAACAACACATGTATGTTATATAATGTATAATTACAGTTTTTTCCCCCATCCTTCACTCACCCTTCACACTGGATTGTTCCTGGGTTGATTTGGAGAGCTGGGTTGACACTGACCGGGTTCTGATGGAAGGAGAAAATGCCTCCAATGTTGATGTCTCCCGGCTTAGAAAACTGAGACAGTTCTTTTGTCCCATATGTTTGACACACAGGCTTCACTCCTCTGACAGCCAGGAGGGAAAGAAGGAGCAGATCTGCTATCAGAAGCATAGTTGCTCACCTCAATACCTACTACCCAAAGACGAAACCCCTCAACTCTGGGCATTTTATAGGGTTTTTTCTTTCAACTGTCACAAAGCCACAGGAGCTTGGGTGAAACATGTCTGAATATTGAGTTTTTCTCCACCAATGACAGAGCTTGTGGTGTGATTGACAGATGGATGGACCTATAAGTGGGCCTGCTCCATTTCTATGTCATCTTTTTTTAGCATAACCTATTCCTTACAATAATAATTTCAGAAACCTGAGCATGTCTTTGGGGATACCAGAGCTTTATATTTTATTTAAGTTTTTGATTACAATTTTACTTTTAATTTCAAGCTTAATGAAGACCAAAATGTTTCTATTTTCTCCTCACCATAAAAACAATCCCATTGCTCAAATGAAGCTTAAAAAATTCTCACTTTAAACAACAAGCTGACCTTTATTTTTCACATCAAATGTGTCACTAAAAAAGCATTCTGCGGAAAATAGTCTAACTTACACCATATCTCAAAGAGACAGATGCTGATTTTTAATCAATGCATTTGAGTTTTCCTGCAATGCAGTGTATTATCAATGTAATACAATGTATTAGTTTAAGTAGTACTCTTTGAGGCATGTATGCCATGTAATTTGGTACAGCTGAGAATATTTTCATTCAGTTCATGGATGGCTTTTTAATGAAACTGCATATTGAATGCAATAAGGTTGCAAAACTGCTCAGGGAATTATTGCTCATAAGGATATGAGGATAATGAATATCTGATTAAAAAACACAATGCTACATATCCTCTACATGTCTATAGGGCCAGAAAAAAATCTCTTAAATGCATTTATTGGAACCTACTTACTGTTTAATGAAAAATAACATTGCAGGCATTTTGGTGTTACTATTCTTATATAAAGCTTACTCATTCATAGTGCTCTTGTTTCTCCCCATCATATGTTTTTTAGTATTTCTCTCTGGTTTCAATAGTAAAATATAACATTTTGGAGCAAATATACAGAAAAGTAACCCAAAGCTAGAAGCCAGAATAGCAAATATCTCCACAGCTACAGTGAACTTCCCAGGAGAGCTGACATATGCTGGGATAAATGTGACCCAGACTGCACAGAATATCAACATGCTGAAGGTGATAAATTTGGCTTCATTGAAATTATCAGGCAGCTTTCGAGCCAGAAAAGCAAGGATGAAGCATAGCGCAGCCAAGAGTCCTATATACCCCAGAACAGCCCAGAACCCTATAGGTGAACCTAAATCACACTCAAGAATAATCTTTTCTGTAGCATGAGCAGTATTTTTGTAAGGGAATGGAGGGGCAAGAGCTAACCACAGCACACAAACGAACACCTGAAGTAAAGTACAGCTGAGAACACTTGTTCTCTGAAGCGGAGCAGAACACTGAGGGACTGTGTTTGCTGGCCTTTTAGCCTTAAAGGCCATCACCACTGCTATGGTTTTAGCCAAGATACAAGACATGCACAAGGCAAATGCGATGCCGAACGCAGTGTGGCGCAGCATGCAGGACCACTCAGTGGGCCGGCCTATGAAAGTCAGAGAACACAGGAAACACAGAGTCAGGGAGAAGAGCAGCAGGAAGCTCAGCTCAGAGTTACTGGCTTTGACAAGAGGTGTGTGACGAAACCGAAAGAAAACACATGAGACCACCAATGTTAAACTTGCTCCGAACAATGAGAAAACAGCAAGGAGGGCCCCCATGGTTTCGCCATAAGATAAGAACTCGATCACCTTTGGAACACACTGGCTGTGATCTTTATTTGACCAGTACTCCAGTGAGCATCGTGAACACTCTGCAGAATCTGAATGGAAAACACAAAACACTGAAATTTGGTCATGCCGTGAGCTGCAAGTTATGACAGAGGTCATATTAAAATAAGCACCAGCTGTATTTAGTGACTTATATGTGTAATACTGGAAAACACTGATTCTGTAGCAATGTATAATGAATGACTGTATTTGAAAAAAAGCTTCTTCTCACTGGTGGAGTTGGTGATCTCTCCGGCAGCACAGGCGATGCAGGAGAAACAGCAGATGGGTTTGCCTTTAATAACTGCCTGGCGGAAACCTGGCAGACAGCTTTCACTGCACACAGACTGAGGCCTCTGTAACAACACCACAGCTCATTAATACTCACAGACTGTTCCTCCTTCAATCTAAACGCTTAATTAAATTGACTGGGTGAAATTTCCATCATTGTAATATATGAATATACTTCAAATTCAAGCTGTTTGTTGGAAGTTAATTCAAGCTTCTTACCATTATCTTACACATAAATCTGTATTGGAAGTGAAACATAGCTGGCATGTTATAGTGAAAAAGCAGTGTGAACTGCTGTAATACACGAAGAATATTTGTATTTCACAAATTTATAGAAGGTGTGACATGGTGTGATGATTAAATCACTTTTATTTTTTAAGATTTACTTTAAAATCTTGTCAAGTTCCATATAACCTCCTAAACAATATTGATCGACCAATTTGTAACACTGGATATGGTTTGTGGAATAGTTATCACTCTAAAATTCTTGATTTTATGTACAGCAAGCAATGTGAAAGTAAAACTAAGAGACTTTGTTTATTAATTTTCAAGAGAGAGTTATTTGTCAGCCAGCTGAAGTTTATTAACATATCTATGTCTGAATCTACTTAGATCAAAAGAAAAACACTAATCAACTTCCAATATATAAATATTCTAGACATAATTAATTTAACAGGACTGATACCTTCAGGGAGTCATTAGCCCATGTTATGTTTATTTTGCTCATGGTAAACTGCTTTTCTTTTGGTAGTGAAGCATCGTAGCTCCCTACAGCCACAAACACAGTATTTCCTGCTTGGTTTTTCTGCCAGTTCACCAGCTCATAAGTCGCTACAGGGTCTCCATTCTCATCAAAGTGTATGCTTTCTCCTGACTGAAGGGTGAAATTCACACCTTGTAGATATTTCACAACCTGCCAATAGAGAATAGTGGTGAATAACTTACTATACTAGTACATGGGTTGTTTATGAATTCATATTAATTACATTACTCATGAAGGTGACCTCTGACCTCTTTTGGCTTTAAATCGTCTCTCCATATACAGGACTGGTTCACATTTTCACCACTTTGTGTGCATTTTAACATGTTATGCATAGCATGAGCCACAGCATACACAGCCTTATACACATTGTGAGATATTCTTAGCTCTGACACATCAGTGAAAGGATTATTAATATTCTCTAGCTTCTCAGAGCCAGAGCACTGTGGCTGACCATGCATACTGGATTGAAAACTGCAGCCAAAGGTGGCTTCCCAGAACTCTTTGAGGAGGTTATTTTGAGGATTCTGACTTGGGTTAACCTGCAAAAGAAAATCTAGCAGGCCTGGGATCTTTCCCTTTCTGATAGTGAAGCCAAGAGACCCTGCCAGGATGCCAGAGTACCTCTTGATGGCCAGATATCCTGCTGTTATCCAGGACTCACTGCCCACCCACTGCAGCCCAGTCAAGTTCTGGTTCAGAGCTTCCTCAAGTAGAAGGTCCATCTCACCCTGGGAAATGAAGGCAACTAAAACCCGAGCACTGCCACTACGGATCACTCTGACAACCTTGGCAATGTGCTCACTTCGGTCAGTCCTTGAAATGACTTCTGAATACTCAATACAGACCCCCTGCTGCCGTGCAGCTGTGATAAATGTTGCCATGCCATTGTTACCATAGTCATTGTCACTTCTGATTGCCCCAATCCAGGTCCAGCCAAAGTGCTTTACCAGTTTTGCTAAGGCTCTGCTCTGGTAGTAGTCACTGGGGATGGTTCTGAAGAAGGAGGGGTATTCATTTCTGTTACTTAGACAAGCACAAGTGGCAAAGTGGCTGATCTAATAGAAAATAATAGGTGGGGGGAAAAAAACATATTAATAACACTGCAGTGGTCCAAGACTGACAGTCAAGTATTACAGTAAATGACAAATAAATGTTGATGCAACATCTGACTTTTGGCTCAGTCTGCTGCATCTATATGAACCCTGGCAATCTTAATGAGATGAGATAGCCCTAAAATCAACCATAATATTACCAGAATTTAGTCTAAGTTGATTATTAGCTCTGAGTGTCCAAATAAAGTATGATCAAGCCTTTCAGAAAAAGGAACATGGGGAAAACAGTCAAATAGGAACACAAATATTTACCATTGGTATTTGGAAAACCCCTGAAATTTGTAGCATCACAGTGGTTAATGAGGACTCCGAGGCTGCAATAATGGCATGAACAGGTGTCTGGCTGGAGCATGTTTTCCTCAAAGTCCTTTCCTCTCTATTCATTAGACTCATTACTGCACGCGTTGAAGCCATTGTTGAACTACAGCTGTCAAACACCTTATAGCCAAGTGAGACATTAGGCAGCAAAGAGCTGCTATTGTTGATCTCCTCGATGGTAAAAATCATTGTTTGGGCAAAAAGAAATTCTCTGAAATTTATCCTGAAAAAAGTAAGATTTTCACAAACAGTTTTCAGACTTTATGTGACTTTTCTTCAGTTCAGAATACTAACACAGGTAAGAGGAGAAAACAAACAGTACCTGGAGCATATGAGAGGTTCTGGAGTATCTGTGAAGGAGAGTGGAGGATCTGAGATTTGGCTATGGATGGAGAAAGCTCCTCCAATAGTGATATCTCCCTCTTTAGATAACAGAGGAAACTCTGGGCTCCCTAGCATCTTACAGGCCGCAGTGTCTTCCTCGGCTCCTACGGCTCCTATAAAAAACACAAACAGTAACATTACATAAACACAATCACACATCTGGTACAAACAGGCACACACAAACTTGTAGTTGTAATGTGATGAGTTCTCTTATCACTGACCAAAACGTGTGTCTCCTTTAACGGACAGAACTTTATGCAACTGCAGATGATGATGATTGAGGTCCTCCTATCAAATCACAGCGTGATGACATCAGACCAGCTGGCTGTTTTTCATGTGAGATGGTATTTTCTATTTTTCAGACCATTATGTCATTATTACTGTAAGTTGTGAATGAAATAGTAGGAAGATGCAACTAAGGGAAATATATACACATACATAGCATTTAAACATATTTTTGTTGCTGTCTGTATAGCAGTGAGAGATTTTTTTTTTTTTTTTCTTAATGTGGCAAATATGTTATACCAAATGTACAACAGCGAAAAAGGGAAAATAGAGAAAAAAAGCTGGAAGTCAAACTTAATAATTGCAAGGATTTGCAGACAGATATTTGAAATAATTGTTATTCAGACAAATATGTGACCCCAAAGTGGAGGTAGTGTATCAATTGTATACTTGTATAACTCTTAAAATTATTTTACAAAAATTTGAAAAGAGACTGCATGCTTGAATATGCGACAAGTGTGTCAGAGGAAAGCACACCTTGAGCAAAAATTAGGAAAAACTCCTGCACACTGTCTAGCTTATTGCTGGAATATTTATTTGTTCACAATGTTTTGGTCTCTTCCACCTTCATCAGGTGTATGAGTTGAAGTTAAAATAATTTTACAATAATAACTGTTGAACTTAAAATTTAATTAGAACTTCTGAGCAATGTTTGATTGGGTCAGTACAGTTAGAAAGTTTCAAACCCAAATACCAAACAGAACAGAAATTATTTTGATGATGGAAACAGACATACAAGCATGACTTATGCAGATGAAAACATTTCATGTCCTATTTTCGCTACAAGAGTACATGAGAGTGTACTGCCCTGACACTGCACTTGATCTTCATATGATCAAAGCCTTTGACAGAAGTGGATATGAAGAGTGTGGCTTCAGAATAAGTTGCATGAATTGTTTTGGTGCAGTGTATTAAAAGACAGTTTGTAGTGGATCAGTATCAACTAAACCCCTCAATTCCCCATGACTGCCCAGCCATGTGTATTTTTATAAGCACATCCACAGCACAACCCTTCCCATACCTCAACCAATTGTTTTATTTGCCTCACCCTAACCATACCTTAACTGTCATTTATTTGCTATTACCATAGTTTTTCTGTGACCCTAACCATAACAAAGTTGCCATGTACAGATATTGTATAAAGCAAAAATCTGTTGTTCTAGTTAAGCAATAGAGTTACATATACACTACATACTGTATGTACAGTATCCATAGAGGATGTCATGTTTAAAGTATTTTAATTAATTAGAGTTACAATATACCGTATATCAAATTTCTAGCTGTTGGCACTGAAGAGCAACTTCAATTTCAGCATGCTAACATGTTAAATATTATGCTAAACACCAGAAAGTTAGGACTCAGTGGTTCCTAACTTGCATGTTAACATGCAAGCATGCTAACATAAGCATGCTAACTATAGGCCAATCTCTAGGCATGGCTGAGCCTTGTAAATCTGAGGTTACACCTGATGTTGACTAAAACATAGCATGGACTGCCAAGTAAATTATAAGTAAAAACTTAAAGGCCCTTAAAACCCCTAATCTGCTCCAGTGGAGCTGTTGAGTGGACTATTTCAACTGTGTGAGTGTGAACAGGGTATTCTTGAAAAGGGGAGTCTGGCTTGCAGTTAAACTTCCCTGTATCATTCCCTGTAGCAATGTTTGGGGGCACTGACACCAGAACAGTGTGTGGGAAAGGTTAATGTCAAGTTCAGGCTCTTTTCAAATATTGTATTATAATGACAGAGCCCTTTGACCCACATGTGTGCATTTTATGCTTGTGTGACAACAAGGCACTGTACTTTTGCCTATAACTACTGAACTACTGAACTGTGCAAATTAAACTTAAGAGACCAAAAATACAAAATCAAGGATTCATTTTTTAAAATCTTGTTATTGGTTTTTTTTTTTTTTTATTTGTTGTTTTAAACAATGTGGTTCCTGCAAAGATACTCAATAAAGTTTAATTATCACAACAAAACTTAATGTAAAAGACAATTTTCACAATGTTGAATTGACTTTTAAAATACACATATATTGTTTTTTTCTAGAAAAAATAAAGCTAAAATCTATGTTGCAATAAAACAGTATGCTTGGATCATGCAAAAATCCAGCCCTAGCCACAAACAGTGAAAGAAAAAAGTGAAAGATACACTGTTATCGTCTTTAAATTAAATTTATTTGTTTGTTTTCCTCATCAGATGTTTTTTTGTGTTTAGTTCAGGTTTGAGTACAATAATAAAGCATTTTGGTGCAAATATACAGAAAAGTATCCCATAACTGGATGATAGCATAGCAAATATCTCCACTGCCACAGTAAACTTTCCAGGAGAGCTGACGTATGCTGGGATAAAGGTGATCCAGACTGCACAGAATATCAACATGCTGAGGGTGATAAATTTGGCTTCATTGAAATTATCCGGCAACTTTCGAGCCAAAAAGGCAAGCACAAAACATAAGATAGCTAAGAGTCCTATGTATCCTAACACAGCCCAGAACCCCACAGGGGATCCCAGGGCGCACTCAAGAATAATCTTCTCCTTATAGTGTTTTGTGTTTTTGAAAGGAAAAGGAGGGTTGATTGTTAGCCAAAGTATACAAATTAAAACCTGTATGAGAGTGAATGCCAGAACACTGAGTCTTTGCTGTATAGGCCCAAACCATTTCATTACATTACTACTTGGAAGTGTAGCTTTAAAGACCATCAACACCACAATTGTTTTACCAAGAATACAAGAAATACATAGGACAAAAGTGATCCCAAATGCTGTGTGGCGCAGCATGCAGGACCACTCAGAGGGCCTGCCTATGAAGGTCAGAGAACACAGGAAACACAGAGTCAAGGAGAAGAGCAGCAGGAAGCTCAGCTCAGAGTTGTTGGCCTTCACTAAGGGAGTGTCCCCATAGATAAAGAATAGGATGGCCACAATTAAAGTAAGAAGTACCCCAAACAAAGTGAAAAACACAAGTACTTTGCCCATAATCTCAGTGAAAGAGAGAAATTCAACATTTTTCAGTATACATGCATCTCTGTTTTGATTGGACCAAAACTCTTCCGGACACTTTGTGCAGTCATTAGAATCTGTAATAGAAATATTGTTACTTTTATTGTGATTTAATCAGTTACACCCTGAACACATAAATAAGAGACTGTATATTAGCAAACTTTAACATTATACACAAAGTGTGGTAAGCAAACATTGTATGCACTGTGCTGTATTTCAGGTCTGTGATACCTGTGGTGTTGCTGATTTCTCCCTCTGCACATGGTTTACAGTCGTAGCAGCAGACAGGCTTTCCTTTCTGTAGAACTTTATGAGTCCCTGGAAGACAGCTCTCACTGCACACTGACACAGGCAACTTTGAATCAAAGAGAGAAAGACATTAATTTATCTAAACAATAATTTAAGTTTAAATGTTGTCAAAGTAAATTCATGTTTTAATGTAAATCACAATATTTGCCTCTGTGTTTCCTCCAGGCCACATTATGTCTTCAGTCTTGAGGACAAACTTCTGTCCAGGAGGTTGGGAGGCATCATAATAGCCGACAGGTTTAAACTGAACTGAGCCGTCTGATCCACGCTGCCAATTAACCACCTCATAGCGGGCCACAGCTGCTCCTGTGCTGTCAAACCACACCTGGTCCCCATTCTTAATGGTAAAATTTACCTGCTTTAGAGACTCCACTACCTAAAAGTCAGTGAAATTATGTCAGTATACTGTATTTTTTTACATCACTAAGAAATAAACAGTTTAAAGTTCATTTTACCTGCAAGGGTGTAACTTTAACAGTCTTATCACACCTCTGTCTGTTTGAGCATTTTAGGATGCTGTGCAGAGAATGGGCCACAGCATAGATGGCTTTGTAGATGTTACTGGAGTATCTCAGCTCTTGTACATCATCATCATAATCTTTAAACTCAATTAGATCCTGGTTTTCTTTGCAAGCTGCTGTGTATGCCATGTTGCCCCTATTTGTCTCCTTGCACTTAAACTCTGTCTCCCAGAAATCTTTGATCAAAAAATCATCCAGGCCGATGATATTTGCCTTTTGCACAGCAAAGCCCAGAGAACCTCCCAGCACACTAAAGCTAGTGGGAGTCACAAGGCTGTCAGCAGTGATCCAGGCCTCCACACCAATGAACTGCCGGCCTGTGATGTTGTGCAGACTCAGCTGCTCTAGAAGGTTGTTCATTTCAACATGGGCCAGAAAACCAACAATAACCTGAGCTGAGCTCTTACGGATCACTTCTACAACTTTCATCAGTTTTTCTGGCTCTGCTCTGTGGAATTTCTCTGTGTACTCCACACACACTCCTTCCTCCTGGGCTGCAGCAAGAAAGATGGCCATGCCGTTGTTGCCATAGTCACTATCGCTGTTGACTGCTCCCACCCAGGTCCAGCCAAAGTGCTTGACCAGCTGAGCAAGTGCCTGACTTTGGTAAAGGTCGCTGGCAATGGTTCGAAAGAAAGACGGATACTCCTTCCTGCTACTCAAACACTCACATGTTGCTGAATGACTGATCTGAGAAAGAGAGAGACAGAATAAGGAGAGTTTGTATATAATAAACACATTTATACAAACTCATACCCTTCTTACCACTGGTATGTTGAATGGTCCAGTAGTGCGTGACAGCACAATAGTTGAAGAGGATTCAGACTCCCCGATAATGGCATGAACAGCTGATTGACCAGAGCAACTCTTTCCCACAGTCCATTCATCACCATTCATCAATGCCATCACCGCACGCACTGAGGATAATGTTGAACCACAATTGTCATAAATACGATATCCGATAGAAACATTTGGAAGAAGAAAATCACTTCTGTTGATCTCTTCAATAGCAAAGATCATAGTCTGGGCAAATCGAAACTCCCTGAGGTTGACACTGAGAAAGAAGAGCAAAATACAAACTTGTATTCACTATGACAGAGCAAATGATGAGAAATCACCAGAGTGTTTGGTATACAGTGAACAAATTACCTGGAACATGTGAGATGTGTTGGCTTATCTGTAAAGGAAAGAGATGGTTGTGTGATTTTGCTGTGGATGGAAAAGGCTCCCCCAATTGTGACATCTCCCTCTTTAGACAGCAGAGGGAACTCTGGACTGCCCAGTATCTG
The DNA here is from genome assembly GCF_963924715.1 of Thunnus thynnus. Lineage (NCBI taxonomy): Eukaryota > Metazoa > Chordata > Actinopteri > Scombriformes > Scombridae > Thunnus > Thunnus thynnus. Next base: position 21,848,488 of record NC_089523.1, on the reverse strand, counting down.
ACAGACAGGAGCTTCCTCCTCTGCTGCTCCAAATGCCAACAGGAGCCCCACGACAACCAGCCCCATTACCACATGAGACATTCTATGCAGATCCGGATGGGGCAGAACCACCCAAGTCGGGGTCAAAGCGATCTTAAACATTTTTATAATCTAAGCTGACAGCAGGGCTCAATGGCCTCTTACTAGCCAATCAGAGATAAGTGAGATAGGACGATCTTGATTGGGTCATGCCATTTAATTATTGTATGTTGTAAATTATTGCATAATGGCGGGTGTACTTACTTTTGTACAACATAGAATAAACAGTATGAGAGCAAGGAGGGGTCTTTGATGCTTTTGCTTATAAAAACTGCTAAAATAGAGTCACTCTGTATCTCACAAATTCACGTTATTGTTATTTACAGAAAATTAAACTCACTTCCTGTGTTTTTTTCCACAGTACAGTGTTAGACATCAAAAGCAATTTCAGGTCAGGTATTGACTGTTTAGTCAAACCCAGCCAGTCAGGCCCTGCATCCTTTTTAGGCTGCAGCATGTGGTGATTAAAACTTTCTAATACTTTCAGCCAGAAACTCAGTTCAAATTTCACATTTAGCTTCTCCTTCTATCACTCGCATATCAGTATTTTACAGCTTTGAAATTATGGACATTTTTGACAGAAGTGTTACAAAAATAATAATAATGATTTCTGCTGTAAGTCATAGCTCCAATGCTATGTTAATTTTGCACATGTTCTTCATAAAAATATTCAAGTACTCATGCTTTTTGAAAATATTAAAGACAAAGTGATAAAAGCAAAACAAAATATAAAATAATAAATAAAAAAATTTATTCATATATTTTTATAGTTTGTAATTGTACTCTTATGTTTTTGATGCACATATTCTTATGGATTTCTTTAATGCCCCCCTCCAACACTATACAAATATTTCTTAAAAAGCTTGCCTACTATGGTTAGAAATCGTAGGACCTACTGTATTTGAAAACTAACAAATCTCAGTTATGAAACTAACTTGTGTTGACTGAACACACACTAAAGGTGAGGACTAACATAGACTTCCTCACCGGAAAGAAAGGATAAACCTAAAAAAGATTTGCAATTTCTTCAATATGTAATAAGAAACAGGTTTACAAGGTTGTAGCATCTATTACTTTATTCAATACACTTTAATGTGGTAAGTAGATGTGTGTGATATTTATTGTGTTGACTAATATACAAAATAGTGTAAAAAAAAAAAATCAGCCATTTTAAAACTATGAGGACTGCTATTTCTTTAATTTCTGCCTTACATTCTGTTCTTTCCTTTTTTTTTTATTCTCTTCCAAAGATTAATTGTTCTAACCATTAAAATCTTATTATTTAAATTATAAAAGCTGTGTTTCTAAAATAAGATTTATTATTCACTATTATTTTACTATTTTTATGTCACATTATTTTAAAGAAGTTTGCATATGGATAAGGGAATTAAAGTTACACTTTTGACAACTGATCAAAATAAACAATTCATTACACCTGATTTAGCAAAGCACTGAGCCATGTGATATTTAATTTGGTGTTATTGTTATTTTCCAGGCAAAGGGATGTATAATAGTCAGCTGATATGCCTCTTAGGCCCTCCGTAATTAAAAAGGAATTGTTGTTTGTGTGTTTGTAGAGATGCCTGTCACTTTATGAAACACTTTAGAGCTCTCTAGAGGGTCTGCCATCCGGGAGTTGCTTTTGTAGGAACACTTGTGATGAAGTGCAGGCGCCTCAGGCCTGACCATGATTTACACCTTAGGCTCTTTCAACTCACAAGCACTCTAACGAGCTGAGAAACTCCCTCTGGAGTTCACAGTGTCTCTCGCCTGCCTCCACAGCTCTCCTCCCCGCTTACTTTGGAAATTTCCCTTCGGGGCTGTTGCATCATGATCTCTTTAATGTCTCTACTGGATAATCTGATTAGCCTTTGTCAAGACTGTGTAACCTCTATTCGACCATTTGTCTTTTGAACTCAGCAAACTTCAATAAAGAAAGAAAGACATAGAAAATGAGTTTCTATGCTTTTGTTTCTAAAATGTGGGATGGAGAATCAAATGTGATGTCCTCAGTGGTAGATAGAAGACATCCAGTAAGTTAGACCTTTTTGTAAATAGACTATATAATAAATAACAATGAAAAATGAATGTTGTGAAACATTTCATAAGGTTTTGCAAGTAATAGCAAGTATTAATTTTGATAATAAGTTATCAAAATAGGTGACTATTGTAATAAGATATTTTCTGGGTTTATATGTTTCCACACAAATTCTCAAAGAAAGGAGATTTAATTGTATTTTGAAGCACAAAAACTGTGCAAACAGGGTTGACTGGCAATTATTAATAATCAATTATTACTTATAATTGAAAGGTAAGAGTTTATCACAGAGGGCAGCACAATGATTCAGTGGTTATCACAGTCACCTTACAACAAAAAGATCAATCAAAGATCAAAAAAGAAGAAAGAGCCAAAACCTGTGGTTTTTCGGTGTGGTGTTTGCATGTTCTCCCCATGTTGTATCTTGTTTTCCACGTCACAGGCCATTAGCATATTTGTGATGATCTATCCATTTACTCAACATGGCCTAAATTTACCCAGACATTACACCTCTGTATGACTGTTGAACATCTCACTCCAAAACATGGACGTTCATCTTCCAGGAAAGCCCTCCATAAGATTTTGAAACCTGGCTGCAGGGATTTGCTCTCACTCAGCCACATAGGCATTAGTGAGGTTGAGCACTGAACTTGGGCAATAAGGCAAAGGTGATGGATGGGATTGAGGTCAGGGCTCTGTGCAGGCCAGTCAAGTTCTTTCACACCAAACTCGGACCAAACTTTATGGACATCGCTTTGTGTGCAGGAGAATTATCATGTGAAAACAGGAAATGGCCTTCCCCAGACCGTCACAAAGTTGAAAGCACATTATTGTCTGAAACATAACAAATGCAACAGTTGTAACTTAATCTGAAATACAATAACTGGATGAAAAACGGATGTATTTTGAGTTGGTACTGTGTGACTAATTTTAATATTTGCATTGATTAGAGCTAATGACCCTAAGTCTATAACATTTAGTTACCACCCAGACAAAATATGGGATAGGTCATGTTGTACACACACACATGTTTGTATTATTATAGATGTGTGGACCTTTTTTTTAATGTAAAACATTCCTTTGCTCATTATTCCCAATTTTAACCATAACCTTAACCTTAGCCAGGGACCATTTTAACCCTAAAGTCCAATGGTTTACCATGTGTGGGCTTTGTCCTTAAAAGAAAGATAAATCCCCATATTGTGATTGTGTGATAGATTACAACAATCCTCATACACAAATTTACCAGTCTTTGCTGTGAAAACTATGAACAACAGCTATACAATGGACTATGTTGCCATCTCCTGGTGAAATTGTGCAACATCTGAAAAGCTGTAATAATAATGATGATGATGACTGTGATAACAATGGTGATGATTGCAACTGATGGTACGGGTATATAATGTAATATATTGTCCTTTAAAATTGTAGACACAATTTAAGCACAACACTCAAAAGAATAAATTAAGGCATAAAATAAACAGGCATTACATCAGAGAGAGAAGATAAGGACAACAAAAAAGGTAAAAATATACTGAAATGGGACAAGATAGATGATATTATATGAACTGGAACAAGCAGAGCTGAGGGTGCACACTAAAAAGTAAAAGTGTTCATATGTCATTATATAGATTGGAATTGGAACTAAACTTTAAGTAAGTGTAATTATTGAAATAAAATAAAATCACTTTGGAGTTTTACTGGCTACCAGTGACGACAATGTATATTGGGAATAATGTGATGTTCTCAGTTAAAACCATAAGAGAGAAAAAGATCATAGTGCTGAGTTTTTTTTTCATTCAGAGGAGTTAAAAATCTGTCTTTGAGCAACACTTTTTTATATCCCCTGTGACCTGAGCCTTTTATAGAATCAGAGATTAATCTGATTAATCTTTATTTAAGGTACAAATATACTGTAAAACTTTGACCTTGATGCAAACCCATTAAGATTTCCGGTGCCATGATTCAGGTTCAGCTCTGTGCACAGTTTTACAACTACATTAAATATTTTAAGAAATCTGGCATTGCTTAGAGAATCAAAGTATGACATTGTATGACCTTCAGAAATTAAGAGAAACATCATCTGATGTGAAGAGTACCACGACAGACTCCTCCTTAAAAAGCACACAAGTACTTTGCCAAAGACCAGCAAAAATATAAGGACTTCAGTAAGGTCATCTTTAGTGACAAGTGTTTTCCCTCTGCCCAATACCTTGCTGTCTGATGATTACACATAGAGAGGCCTACAAGCCTGAGTGCCTCTTGCTAAATGTGACATCTGGCAGAGGATTTCTCATGATTTGTAGGTGTTTTTGCAAAGGTCTAACCAGGCTGAACCATCTCTCTCAAGGATGCAAGACTATAACAACACATCAAGGTGAATTATAGAGGAAAATACAATCTGTTCATACCAACCATTTCCCAACTCTGATAACCAGGTGTTATAGCACGACAATGCTGTATGCCACCCAGCCAGTTGAAGTGTGGATGGAGGAACATCCAGGCCCTAACATGGTCAGCCAAATGTCCAGATGTAGATCGCACTGTCATCAAGCAGAGGATAGAGTTACAATTTGAACAAAGTCAAGAATTCATAGGTCAGAAGAAAAGAAGCCTGAAAGAATGTGAAGAATGGATGGTGAGCAGGCCAAGATATACAGTGTTAAAGCTGTGGTAAAGAATCGGGGGAACTCATCCAAAAATGTTATATTAAACCTTTGCTAAGCCAATGAACTGTCATTTTTGTAATTCACTTTTCAATACAAACATGCCAGTTTTTGTTATTCATCCTGACAATTATGACAATCACAAATTCTACATAATATTTACTTTTATCTGATACCTTTATTTAACTTACACTTGAAATATTCTTAATAATAATTAAACTAGAAAAGTGTGGGGTTTTTTTTGACTAAATAATGAAATCTCCATATGAAGAATCATTTGTTATTTTTTAATGTCTCTCAGGAACACTGTGTTTGCAATAAGAACCTTGTGATTGCATTAAGAATCAAATACGTAAAGAAAAAAAGGATCTAAATAAGAAACCCCTTCTTGTACAGAACAGAACCATTTATTGCACTAAGTCTGCTGTACATTTTATTAAAGTGTGTGTGTTTAACAGGCTTTGACATATCAGATTTGTCACAATTAACCTTAAGATTATATTTTATTCTCTACAATATAAAGCTTATTTTGCATGTTAGTACTGGATAATGATTCAGCTGGCTAATTAGCTTGTTTTGAAAGAGGCAACATCACCTTCCATTAAACCTCAAAATTGATTAATTTCCAACACAACACCTGGTGAGCTCCCATTTCACAGCCTTGGGCCCAGATGTCATCAGTCTTGTCGGAAACACTTACTTGTCTTTGCTTGCCCAGCTGGCCCCTTGTTACCCCCCTCAGCCTTCTGGGTAAAAGGTAAATTGGCAGGTTTAGGATGATGCCATGACGCCACCCCGCTTTCAGAATATACACAATAACAAGTTTAAGTGCTTCCCAAGTGTGTGTTATGCTCCAATGCATGTTGTTATTCATGACTGATTAAAATTAAAACAACACTTGTTGCTCATGTGTTATTTTCCTGATGTACAAGTTCACAAACAAGTCACACCCCAGCACACACACACACACAGCACCTCCCTAGGCGTTTAATTAAGTTTATTTGTCCTTTTTATCTGTAGCTAATGTATTAGAATATATGATCAAATTAGGCCTTTGTGACGAACAGTTATACTGTATTCCAGCAGAATTCCAGATATATTTCATAATAGATATTTTTGAACAAATAGGTCCCTTTTCAGTGATGGTTTTAGTCATGGAAGTTCACTTTTGTCACTGGGTTTTATGAACTACTGTTTGTCTAAAAGGTAAATTGGCATGGACAGATTTCTTCTTGTTTCTCCTCAATTTCTCCAAATTCTACTTGATTGCTTTATTTTGAACTAAATAAATAATATAATAATAATAAAACAACAATACACTGTATTAAGATTAAAGACTGTAGGCCAAAAGATTTGACAGTGAAAATATGATATTACAGTTTTTCAGCAATATGTAAAAGTTCTAGCCTCAAACAATAGAGAGATAAAACATGTCTGTGGCAGTTTTTCAACTGCATGTGAAATGGTCACAACACCATCATTAAAAAGAAAAAAAGAAACCAATTTGCCCTCCAGTCAAGTATGTTAATTATGAATGTGTTAATGGTGCAGCATCAAAACATTAGGATATGCATGCCATTTTTCAGCATTTGAACTTAATTTGTGTGTCATTCATCAACAAAAAAAAATCACCATTGTGAAAGGATACAAGGGTCAGGATGTGCCATCTAGTCAACGGCAGAGAATAAAAGAAATCAAAGCTTCAGCCGTTAATTTTTCAGTTAAATATCCCCTCTGAAATCCTGTCCTGAACCTTCCGCATTCTTAATGCAATTTTCACTTTCCATGAATTGAGCACTCCCTCAGTGGTCTGATGAAGAATGCCCTGAAGTATTTTCAGGCAATTTATAAAATTATTTTTGGTATTTTTCCTTTATTTGATAGTGACAGAATAGTCATACATGGGGGTATGACACACGACAAAGATCCCAGGCCGCCACTTCTAGGTAATTTTGTAGGAAAAAAATATGGTGCTATTAAAAGATTATTCTGAGGGCGTCATAATGGAGAACAATCAAATATGGTCTGTCTCACACTGACCATTTAGAAAAGATGCCACCCCCGGAATAGTTATCACCTGCCACTTTCCACCAATCATGTTAATAAGGAAGCAGATGGGGAAGACTGGTCATACTGCGGTGCCCTGTAAGAGACACCACCTCTCTCTCTCTCCAGTATATGTGTCAGTGCCCCTCTCTTTTCAATTGGCTCATTATTTCAGCATAACCAAAGATGGAAAGACAGTGACACTATCACAGCTTCTACTCTGTTCTGCCAACACCATAGACCCACATGCAGGCCAGCAGAGAGATACATAACACCAGGCAGCTAATCCTGTCAACCAAAGGGGAAGATATGGGAAGTTGAAGGGGCACCAGACACATATTTCTCACAAAATATGTGGCCCCAAGTTGAATCTGGGTTAAGCCACTACAACTTATCAATTGGCTGATTAAAACAGGTTAAAACAGGGAGTGGCATTGAAGTTAAAAACTACCCTAAAATTCTACTGTGGCAGAACCAAGCACCGGCCTTAATAAGTACCCAAAACATCAAACTAGGGCAAATAAACAAAAAGGAAAGACTGAGATGAAGACTGAGATGCCACCAGAGATATATCTATTATAGTACAACAGACCCATAAAACCAATCATACTCTTATGTCTTCACATAGCCAATGTAAAGGTTGGGCAGGGAGTTGGCACATGTCTGTCTTACAAAAAAAAAAGAACAAATGTTTTTTAGTAGAAAAGACTTTTTCTAAGTAGTTCTATTTTGGTCCCTTTGAAGGATGAACAGTTCACTTACCCATGAGAGCTCATGAGTTCCCATGAGAGATCTCCTAAGAAACTTCTATTCAGGAGCTGATCAGTGCACAGTCTGCCTCTGGCCCCTCACTTCTTACAGGAAAAGTTTCAGGATGAAAGGATGACTGACCACAGGTTTCTCACCGGTGCCAACACAGCATGAGGAAATTGCTCTTACCTTACGCATCAGGGCCCTGTCTAATGAAAGTTGTGCAAAAGACAACACTGAACTGATTGAACAGGATAGACCAGGCCTTGTTGCCTTATACCATATCTAACAGCCCATTAATTTTTGACTCGAGGTCTGCCCAAATGCAATAGAGCACATATGACTGTACACCAATAGTGTAACTTTTGTTTAAACCATCGTAAACTACTCAGGGCACTAAAACTATAATCCCAAGGTGTGTCTGCCCTATGTTCTCTGCCAAGTTGGATCCTTTCCCTATCATAGTCACTATTCACAGTCACGTTCTGATGAAGCCAACACAAACGCACCATCTGCAAAAATCTAATATGTAATTCTGAGGCCATCATATGGGGTACTCCTCACAATTCAGCTGTGCCCAGAGATCCTGTTCATGAAAATCATGAACTGTCACTGACGCCCATGTGATACTGAAGAGGCCTCCCTCTCCATGGCCTCCTTGAACTCCTCCCAACCAGAGTTTTTGCTCCCATGATCACAGATGCTGCAGTTCTATGGCTTCCATATACCTTTCTGCTGCTCAGGCACATGCCTTTGTCAGGCAGCTGAAACAAATAAATATGCATTATGTGGTTTATAGTCTATATGCAATCATATT